>NC_133178.1:63450000-63505000 GCF_049306965.1 Danio rerio
TCCTGGAGCTCTTCCCAGTTCTGTTTGTCCCCAAATGCAGTGACATTGATCAGATTTGGCCTTTAGTTTCGGCCAAAAGTTTGGTTCACACATTTAAAAACCAAAGTTTTCTTGTTACACTGAGGACTGTGAAAATTAAGGTACATCCCTGCTGAAAATCAAGCTTAAACCAGCCTTTGCTGGTTGGCTGGTTTTAGCTGGTAGACCAGTCTGGTTTTAGAGGGGTTTTGGCCATATCCATGCTGGTTTTCAGTCATTTCCTGCCTGGTCTTAGCTGGTCAGGCTGGGAAATGACCAGCTAAATCCAGCTAAAACCAGCTTGGTAAACATAGCTGGTTTTGGCTAGGTTGGTCAAGCTGGTTTAAGCTAGTCATCTCTCAGCCTGACCAGCTAAGACCAGGCTAGAAATGGCTGGAAACCAGCCTGGAAATGGCTAAACCCAGCCAGGTCGACCAGCTAAAACCAGCCAACCAGTCTAGGCTGGTTTAAACTGTTCTTTCAGTAGGGCTGTATTTGGAAATGATGACACATGTTTGCACTACACTAATTAGTGTACAGTATTATGTGGCCCAATGGGTAGCGCTCTTTCCTCACAGCAAGAAGGTCGCTAGTTTGAGCCTAGCCTGGGGCAGTTGGCATTTCTGAGTGGAGTTTGCATGTTCTCCCCGCGATCGCGTGAGTTTCCTTGGTGTGCTCCAGTTTCAAAACGTGCTGTAGGTGAACTGGATATACTCTTCAGGGAACATTGTGCCACATTTAAACACTCATACAAAGTGCAATCTTTGCTGTCAAACCAACACATACATATTATTTTTCTTTCCTATTGAAAAAGGTTTTCAAGAAAATCATTGATGTTGGTATGGTTGTGGCTTGTACAGTGCGAGAGACATTTGCGATCATTTTTAAACACGTCAGACGCTGTCAGTTTGAATTTGTGAGGTGTGCGGTTGAATGAGCCGACCTGTCGATCTATCTGAAGTTGACCAAATCAGGAGGATAAACTCGCTGAAGTGTGAGCGTTGTATGATGTGTCATGCATGGCAGGGGTGTCAGATATTATATTTACAGCAGACTAGGCTTTCACACGCACACATACACAGGGGGAGAAGGCACACTTGTTTCTGGCGCTGATACAAAACCTGTATGTGTAGCAATCATGGTTCATATTAATATAAAACTGTTATCCCTGCTGAAAAATCCAGCTTAAACCAGCCTAGGCTGGTTGGCTGGTTTTAGCTGGTCGACCATGCTGGTTTTAGAGGGGTTTTGGCATTTTCCAGAAAATGACCAGCTAAATCCAGCTAAAACCAGCATGACCAGCCTGGTTTAAGCTGGATATAGCTGGTTTTGGCTGGGCTCCCAGCCTGGCTAGGCTGGTCAAGCTGGTTTCAGCTGGTCATCTCCCAGCCTGACCAGCTAAGACCAGGCTGGAAATGGCTGGAAACCAGCCTGGAAGTGGCCAAAACCCCTCTAAAACCAGCCTGGTCGACCAGCTAAAGCCAGCCAACCAGCCTAGGCTGGATTTTTCAGCAGGGATGAGAGAGGTAGTAGTGAGGTAG
This sequence comes from Danio rerio, assembly GCF_049306965.1. NCBI lineage: Eukaryota > Metazoa > Chordata > Actinopteri > Cypriniformes > Danionidae > Danio > Danio rerio. Next base: position 63,451,560 of record NC_133178.1, read on the forward strand.
TAGTTATAAGTAGAGGAAAAAGAGTACTAAAAAATCACTCAAGGAAAAGCACCATTACTTACCCAAATAATGTAGCGCAAGTGGAATAAAAGTATCTGTTGTAAATATCACTCATGGTGGCTTAGTGGTCACAGCAAGGTCACCGGTTCGAGCAGGGCCGGAGTGGGACTCCTTTTCAGCCCTGGAGTTTCAAGCATTAGACCGGCCCACCTCAGTTCACGACTGACTATATTAAAATAAGGTCATTTCCAATTCATTTTTTAATTACACTATCACATCTTTTTCAAGAAAACAGCTGCTTTAGAACTTCAAATGTTCAACAACCTTACAGTTTAAATATCTTAACAATAAAAATGAAAAAAATTACAAATAAAATTACTCGGGTGAGGATCGAACGAGGATTGACGATGTTGTAATGCAACGTGCTGACCACTGGACCACAATGGCGCTGTTACGCTTGTGTGATAGTTAGATCATCAATACCCTGCAAGTTGCATTTTGCTCATGAGGCTGCGAATCAATAAGTAAGAAGAGTGGAACTGCGGCAATATAATGAATAAAAAAAGTGAGGCTATGGTCAAATAAATAAATAAATGAAAAAAAAAATTGCGACTGCAGAGAGTGCAAGCAGCTAGAAACACCGGCCCTCGCGGCCAAAAAAACACACCGGGAACTCTCCCGGTCCTCCCGATTGGCCAATAGGGGTCTGGGTTCGAGTCCAGGCTGGGTCAGTTGTCATTTCTGTGTGGAGTTTACATGTACTTCCCGTGTTGCCGTGGGTTTCCTTTAGATGCTATGGTTTGAATGTATGAATTAAAAACTACTTAGTAAAGTTCTCAATTTCTGAGGAAAAAAAAAAACAATAACCCAGGCTCATTCTGTAAATGTACCTCTATATACATTTCAAGAGTTTGTCCTTAGCTGATGATTGATTATAAAGCCTGTTTAACATGCTGTCCTGGGAGTGAGCCTTGAGCTTGTAAGATCCTTGAGCCCGGGGCTCCCTCCTTTCGCAGAGCAAGAGGGGAGTCTGAGCTCAGGTAGGTCTCGAGAACTCCCCTGCTTAATAATGGTAAATGTAGATTATAAGTAGCTATGGGGAGTGTATGCTGAATTCAATGCTTGTCTATGATGTTGATTTAGTTTGTCAATTTACTTATTTTACATGTTTTTGGTCTGTGGGAGGAAACCGGAGAGCCCAGGGAAAATCAACGCAAACATGGGGAGAACATGTAAACTCCACACAGAAATGCCGACTTGGCCTGGTAAGATCTGAGCCAGTGACATTCCTGCAGTGAGGCAATGATGCTAACCATTGGGCCTCTGTGCTGCCCTGACAAGGAAAGGGGAGGAGTAGGGGAGGAAAGGGGGATTCTTCATGATGAAGATGGCTAAGGTAAGATACTCTGGTTATTTATAGTGATTTAGGGATCGTGTGTTAGCTAATTAGGACCAGCTGTTATCAATCACAAGCGCATACTCCTCTCGAAATTAGCTTATAAATAAACTTCACTTCTGGAGACTGCAAAACATGTCCCAGGGTTTACGTCGTTTTTTTAATGTTTTTGTTTTTGCAAATCCCAGAGAGGCCGCTGTGTACACTTTTTAAGATCTCAAATTTCTTTTGCAAGTGCCATATGTGCCTGCTGTTCTCATGTAAATCCACTAGAGGCCGCAGTTGACTGACTGAATGACTGACTGACCCACCCTCCTCCTTCCCTAAACCTAACCAATTTTATCGATTGACCCGTCCACCACATTTTCAGATTTTACCACATTCTCACCCTGTTATTTACTTGTTTATTTAATTTTTTGGCTTCTTTTTTTGTCTAACCTGCTTTCTGGAACCGATCTTGAACCCCGTTATGGTGACTCCTCTCTGCATCTCAAGTCCGCCAACGAATATAAAAAGCTAACGGGACAAACTGGTTACAGCAGGAAAGCCGTTCATATTGAGGTAAGCGGTCAGCTGGTAAGCGCGAAAAGGAATGGTGTCATACCGCCCCGTAGCATTCGTTTAAAAAATGAAACACAGCCATACGTACCTCTGGCTACATAATTTGCAGTCTCCAAAAACGTATATAGGGCTACGTTTTCAGAATGAAAAAAAAAAAAACTACTCAACTACAGTTATTAGAGTTTTTGTCATTTGTTACTTCACACCACTGTGTGCATGAGAGAGATAGAGAGAGGCTGTCCATGTATTTGGCCCGGAATTTCATGTGACTGCTTTGTAATTCAGCAGGTCATAAAATCGTGTTGTATATCCGTGCATCCCAATGATTTTCACATAAACTCGCCTGCATGCCCACCTTAACAGTCAATACGTTTAAAGTGGACAGATAAAATTTTATTAACAGAATTCACAATGAGCACCTTCCGATAATTAATCCAATTAAACACCAGATGAGCACAATTAATAATAATCCTAATTAACAGCTGTATATACTGCTGGCATACCTTAATTCCTATAGAGTTCTCCAGCATTCCTCCACCACACCATTTCCTCACAAGTTTTCCTATCCTAACTGAAGGGAGGGGTATATTTTTAGCTTAGAATGCTAGCCTAATATGGCAGCACAATCTCACAGCAATTCATAACTTTTTGACTTAGTGGCTTAATCGTAGGAATTAATGTATGATCTCATTCGTGCAAATTAGTACAATTTGCTTGTCCCCCAATGGCGGTTTGGATGAGAGGTGAGGTTGGGTGCCACACCTTCTTTTTAAAGTCGTACATTTTTCGGTAGCACTTTTTTTTGATGGCCTATTTGAGTATTAGTTGACTGTCTGCTTCATATCTGTTGGTACTTTCAACCTAAGCTCATTCTGAAAACGTAGTCCCGTGGACGTATCTGGAGACCGCAAAATATGTCCCGGGAGGTACGTATTTTTGCAGTTTTTGTTTTCGCAAATCCACGAGAGGCCGCTGCGTGTGCTTTTTCGTATCTTAAACATCTCTCGCAAGTGCCGTTGACACCCGCGCTGTTCTTGCGTAAACCCGCTGTCAAACGACCGTCTGTCTGAATGTTTGACTGTGCAACTGACCCACCCTCCTTCTTCCCTAAACCCAACCAATTTTTCCGATTGACCCGCCCACCCACTTACTTATCTAACCAACAATTTATAAAAGCCGTCCAGAAAAAGAAAAGCCCTCATCTGATTTTTACCACATTTTCGGATTTTACCACATTCTCACCTTGTTATTTGCTTGGTAACTTTATTTTTTGGATTCTGTTTTTGTCTTACCTGATTTCTGGAATCGCTTTTCCCCAGACTCGAACCTGGTTATCGTCATCGTGGTCAACTCCTCTCTGTATCTCAAGTCCTCCGACGTACACAACAAGCTAACTGGACAAACTGTTGCATTGGGAAAGCCCTCCACATGGAGGTAAGCAGTCAGCCGACAAGCGTGAAAAGGAACGGCGTCACATCGCCCCATAGCGTTCGCTTAAAAAATCAAATGCAGCCATACGTACCTCCTGCTACGTAATTCAGAGTCTCCAGAAACGTCCACGGGACTACTTTTCCTTCAACAGACATGTAACTGACTTTAAGCAACTTTGCAGGTACATGTCAACATACACTAACCCAACCTAACAGTCTACTTATAATCTATTGAGAATTAGTGGGCATGTAGACGCAATGCAACTTAAATCCAACAAATGCACCATCAAAATAAAGTGTGACCCATTTTTCTTACAACTAAACTCGTAGGAATTAACCACTAAACTGACAAAACGTTCAATAGTTGTGTTTTCTCATGAGATCAGTTTGAATATATACAAACTTTATCTGTTTATTAAAGGTAAGTGTGAACTCATGAATAATATTCTGATATAAATAAGGTAAGGACAATTCTCTGATTTGATAATCTAGCATGTTATATGTACTTTATGCATCTCATGATGTAATAGTAAGTAAATGTAATAGTTATTTATTTTTACTTTTTTAAATGTCTACTTTTACTATAGCTTTAATGTTATTCTTGTTTGTTATATTTAGTCTAAGAAAACTAATAGTTTTAGGAGAAAACTTCAGATGGCACTTAAGCCTCCTTTCCACTGCACACGACAAACGACAAGCGACAGACCGGAAGTCATTCATTTCCAATGGAGAGTAGTCCGGGAGCTGCGTTAAGTTCCGATCATCTCCGTATGCGGAAAATTCGGATCCGAATTGAGCTGCGGATCCGTTGAAATATTTGAACTCCTGCGACTAGACCGCATGCGACCTGCCGACCGGATATGATGTATTCCAGTGTTGTACAAGCAGATCCGTGCGCGCGAAATGAGAAATAGGAGTTTATTTGGTTATTTTTTGAATTATGAAAAGTCTATATTAATAAAAAAAACTTTTCTGTTCATAAATGTAAGTAATAAAGTAAATGAAAAATATTTTTTTAATGTCGTCTCCACATTCCCTCCAATATTTTAGCAGTCTATGAGTTTCTAGCATTTATTCATTTATTAAAACATGTAAACGCACAGAGAATAAAGCCCCTTGCTTTTGCACACCTTTATTTCGGACACCATGAGAATCAGCTTCTCCCCCACGGTGCACGACAACACTGAAAATACTGTGCGGCTGCCACAAGAGGGCGTATTCCGACAGTCGTGTCTGAACTCTTCAAATATAAATACCCCTTTATTGGACAGTGACTTTCCCAGAGATGGGTTGCAGCTGGAAGGGCATCCGCTGCGTAAAAACTTGCCGGATAAGTTGGCGGTTCATTCCGCTGTGGCGACCCCAGATTAATAAAGGGACTAAGCCGACAAGAAAATGAATGAATAAATGGACATGATGACCTCAGTAATATGCAAATTGATGTAATCTAGAGACATTACGGACTTTTTAGGCAGAGTTTAAGGCCTTTTCATTGAAAATAGTTGGTAACACTGCTCTAGATCTCTACACACATGTGTATTTGAGCTAATCTCTGCAGGACAGGACTAAAGTTGCCGATCCCTGATGTAAACGCATCCACTAAGCTCACAATAGTCACTTCTGAATGGTTTGGGGCTGAACACGTCTGTGTGGTGCCATCGTAACATCATTTTCCATCCGCTTCATGGCATTCTCGGCTCAGAAATCTGATTTAAAAGGAACTGAATAGACATAAACAGACACTGCATACTTTCATCCTATCATTACCTGCAGGCAGCTATTTCTTATTTAGCTGACAGACGTGCAAATGGAGACGCAATCTGCTTTAATGAATTAAGATCAGAACTGTTAGGCTGGCATTTCTGGAGAATTGTTAAATCTGCTAACATTGGTAATTCAAGCTAGAAATAAAATAAATGGATGTGTTGTTCTACATTGTGGATGTTTGGTAGCAGAGGCTTAAAATTATTACCAATATTATGTATGTTTGTGTGTGTGAATGAGTGTGTATAATGTTTCTTAGTGTTAGGTTGCAGCTGGAAGGGCATCCGCAGCCTGATCTCACGAGAAAACTTGTACGAAATGGTACGATTTTAAAAAGGAGGCGTGGCACCTAACCCCACCCCTAACCCCAACCGTCATTGGGGGATAAGCAAATTGTACTAAATTGTATGAATTAGATCGTACGAATTCATACGAATTAGACACTAAATGAAAAAGTTACTAATTGCCGTGAGATTGTGTTGGCATCCGCTGTGTAAAACACATGCTGGATGAGTTGGGGGTTCATACCGCTGTGGCGACCCCTGGTGAATAAAGGCACTAAGCCGTAAAGACAATGAAAGAATGAATGAATAAATGAAAATTAATAAAGTCTAGAATTAATACAATTACAAAGAAAATAAAAATGCACCACTTGAAATGACAGTTCAATTTAACACTACCTTTATTTTCAAAGCGTTCTTACGGCAATTCTAAACTTTTTGATTTAGTGTCTAATTCGTATTAATATGTACGATCTAATTCGTACAACTTAATAAAATTTGCTCATCACCCAATGACAGTTGGGGTGGGGTTGGGTGCCACACCTCCTTTTTAAAGTCTTACATTTTGTACGACTGAACTCGAATGAATTCTTACGAATTAGCTACTAAACTGACAAAACGTAAAATGCTTACGCTTCCTTGTAAGATCAGGCTGTTAATTTCTGAACATTTTCTTTGGATCAAAATGTTTATTGTTTTGAAGAGCACCTGTTATACAATAAAAATGGTCATATTTTGGTTTTAATAGTCTCTAACAGCAGCCTGATATGAAAGCAAGGTCAAAAAACACTTTCATTGTCCTATAATAGGTATTTATTTTTACCTAATTATCTTATATATGATTCATTCAACGATTCATTTTGTTACTAAACCTCTGCTTAGCATAAAGCTAATCTGCGCTGATTGGATCGATGACAGACCGTTGCGATTCAGCGCGAGACAGAGCGAAATGCTCACCATGGCTTATCAACAATATTGAAGTAGTCAGAGTGTTTGTGTGAGCATACCTGCCAACACTCCGGTCTTTCCTGGGAGTCTCCCAAACTTCAGACCCATCTCCAGCCATTTTGTCATTTATCCCGGAAAACTCCCATAATTTTAACCACAAACCTCCCCATTGGATTTTGGTACGGTCTGTGAAACCCCAGGGTGGCCAATATTGGTATAGACTGATTTCACGCGGACGCCATTTTCAAAAGCGAAATCGAGGCTGCGGTGGGAAGAAAACCGGAAGTATCATTGGGAGTTACATAGGAATGTCACGTAACTGGCTGTATATCTTATCAGCGAAGAGAAAGTGACACACATTTATCATTTCTCCGTCTTCCGGGTGACCCGAAGGTCCGTTCTGAATGAATGGTGAATGTAAAAAGGGATATCAGAGCTCATTTTCAGCTAAGTTATGGGAAATGGCACTAGTCAGCTAACGTTTTCTTTCCCAAACACACGTTTTAGATGCCATTTATCAAACTCGAGTTAATAAACTGATTCTTTCATTATATTAGACTTGCCACGATACTAAATTAAAAGGAAAACCGGCAATTTCGCGCTAACATTTAAGGCACTGTTGATGGCTTTCTTAAAACAGCGCTGATTTGCCATTGTGTTCACGTGCTCAACAGAAATGATTGTGATTGGCTGAGAAGGTCATCAGTTCACCCACCGATGTTTACTGAGCACAAACACAGACGAGGCGAGCGATCTGCTTGATGACTCGACTGATCTTGATGGCTGCTTTGCGCTCCAGTCCGTGTATCTGTGCTTGCACTGGGTGAAGAGCGGTGAACTGAGTGCAAACCAAACACAGATTCACGGAGACGGAAGCGCGAAGCCGTGAAGATCAGTCGTGTCGAGACATCACATTTGCTTCTTTAAAATGGCTCGAAACACACTTCATAGTAGTTAACTTACTATTACCGCAGTACCCGGACCAAATGTCGTGTGGAATGGAAAGGCGGCTACAGAGCGGGTGAGCTCTTGGCTCCGCCCCCTTGTTACGTTGGGCGGGAAGCCGAAACTAATTTTAATGTGAAGCAACAGGCCCCTAAAACAGCGAGCTGTGTGCACGCCTTCAACATGACTCTTTTTAACACATTATAATAAAAAAATCTAAACTGTGTTTTAAACTGAACCTAAACCGGCACACTCAGAAGAACCCGAATACTAATATTAAATCATAAAAAAGGGGTAAACTATGCGCCCTTTAATGCACATTTCATGTCAAGTTCGAGCACATCTTACCATTTCTATTAAGATTTTTTTGGGTGAAACATAGCCAATTTAAGTTTTAATTAAGATTTAATCACTCATTTGGAGTGACAACCAAATCTCTACAGCCAAATTATTAATGTACATAACCGTTTATAATGCATTCATTGATGTAAAATATTTATTCTACGAAAGGGTCGTGGCAAGTTTTCAGCTTGGTTGCAAAACCTGGCAACCCTGGGCGTCTGTTTTAGCCTGATCTCACGAGAAAATGTAAGTATTTTACGTTTTGCCAGTTTAGTGGCTAATTCGTACGAATTTGTACGAGTTCAGTCATACGAAATGGTACGACTTTAAAAAGGAGGCGTGGCACCTGACCCCACCTCTAACCCCAACCGTCATTGGGGGATAAGCAAATCGTACTAAATTGTACGAATTAGATCGTACGAATTCATACGAATTAGCCACTAAATGAAAAAGTTACGAATTGCCGTGAGATTGTGTTGTCTGTTTACATATTAAACTCCTCGTACACTTTGCCAACTGTCGTTACTTTCTGGTAATTCTGCTGTTTTTAATGAGACACTGGTTTCATTTCCTCGTGTCAGAATAAGCTTGGTGTAACAGTGTACTTCTGTCTATAGATAGTTTTTAAGGTCTATGGTCCATAGCGAATTACAGCTTCAGTCTGATTAGTAAATGTTCAGGAGGAAAAAAAAAAAGATCCAAGAGCATCCGGGCTGTTTGAGCTTTCCCAAACAATTAAAGGAGATAAAAGCAACGCATAACATATGCCTTGTGTTCTCCATCTGTTTTATCTACAGTAGATACTGTACACCAGCCTACTCAACACAGTTGTTTGTTCACAGTATCGCTTCAGTTTATTTTTCTCATGCTTTCGTGGTGTACTTCAAGATTGTTTTCTACTCCGAGAATATGATTTCCCTTGTGTATCTTACAAAAAAAGAAAAAGAAAAGAAAGAAACAACCTTGAAGATAAAACTTGTGATATAAGCTATGTAAATAGATGAGAAAGTACTTCTGAATTGCAGCGCTTGGTTTTTATTTTTTATATTTTGTTTTTCGAGACATGACATGGTTTAGCATTGCAATTAATTTATAATTAATACATATTTGCGCAATTTCATGCAAATGTCAACCCTGCCATAAAAAAAAAAATTGTCCGTGTAGAATTGTGAGTTAAAGTACTGTTAATTTACTAAAAAAAGTCTCTGTCAAAGTATTGCAACATTTTTATTTCATTCACCAAAGTCACACGAGACAATTTCTGTTACATATATGTAATGGAGAAGTGCCACATACATAATATATACTATTAAAGTTGATATTGGACCCAGTAGTTAGCACCCAGAAAGAATCTTTGGTTTTTTTAAGGATGTCTAAGATGGCTAATAGACTTCTAAACAGTGGCGGATTTAGGCATGGGCAATATGGGCGGTCGCCCAGGGTGACATCTTGCTGGGAGACGGTGCAAAAAAAAAGTGCCCCAGTAAAACCTTCGAGATTTACTTTGTGCAAGTGAATTATTTTGGGTGGTAACCTTGACGTCTTTTGCACGCACAAGTTTGTCATTCTCTGTGTGCAAGCGAAGCAACGCTGGTCAAAAAAAAAATTGAAGTATGCACGCAGAAAACCATTCCTGCACACCTCACATGCACTGCTCCTGATCCCAGAATGAATCCCGGTTGTTTACATGCACATCGATAAAATACACGCCGCTCATGCGCTGTGAAACAGCCTTTTATGTAGAGGTGTCGGCACGCAGCGAGTTTTGCACGTCAACAAAACTATTGTTTATAAAATATGACGATGATCCTATTTTAAGTATTGCTATTAAGCAGAAAGGTGGAACAAGAAGTCAGGAAGATAAGACTTCACAACATTAATTCTTGGCCATGAATCGGGTCTAAGAAAACAGGTAATGCTATAAAACATATTTTTTTTCTGTTATTTTTAATAATAATAATAATGATAATAATAATAATTTATTATAATTATTAAATATAATGCATAATTTAATGTATAATGATATAAATAAGTTGTAATATTTATTGAAAATAAAATATATATTTAAATGTATTTATGATGATATATATATATATATATATATATATATATATATATATATATATACATACATACATACATACATACATACATACATACATACATACATACTACTACTACTACTACTAATAATAATAATAATAATAATAATAATAATGATACAATTTGTCATGCATTCATAATGAAATGAAACCAGCTCTAATTATTTTTAATGAAGTGTAATGTGTTTGAAGGATTGGATTGTTGGTGATTGGAGCACATGAAGGATTCTCTCTTTGAAGGAGGCATCTTAAAAAAATCAGCCTGAATGAAGGACGAGCGTTGAAGGCTGTTTGAAAAGATCTTTTAAAATGAGATGCTGTCCTTCCTCTGAGCTTGATGAGTTGGCAGCAGAGATACGCAGCCTTGCTGGACACAGCGCTACTTCTGAACAGCAATTTAAGATGCAGTGCTCAATAAAATCGCAGGATTGTGTAAGAAAAAGGAGCTATGTGTTTTAAGATTTCTCTAATTTACCAATGGACGTTTTGTACTCATTCACTCATTCATGATTTTTTTTTTATCTATAAAAATACCTTTGTGCTTGGCAAAACTAGAAAGATTGATGTTTGTTACTCATTAAGAAAGCATACCATTTATCATTCATCTGTTCATTCATTCATTCATTCATTCATTCACAATTTCTTAATCTATTAAAATACCTTTGAGATCGGCATGACTAGAAATCGGTTTATTACTTATTAAGAAATCCTATGATTATTCATTATTTAATTCATTCATTCATTCATTCATTCATTCATTCATTCATTGACAATTTCTATATCTTATAAAATGCTGTTGAGAATTCCATAATTTAGCCACAATAGATTGGAAAAGCTATAAAGATATTTGCTCATTACTAATCAACTAAGCCCATTAATTATCATTTATTCATTCATTCATTTACTGAAAATTTCTATATCTATTAAAATAACTTTGAGAATGCCATAACTAGAAATCTGTTCATCACTTATTAAGAAAGCCTATGATTAATCATTATTTAATTAATTGCACTGAGATTGGTATAACTAGAAAAATCTGATCATTACTTATGTAAAAAGCCCTTGATTGATCATTTCATTCATTCATTCATTGACAATTTCTAAATCTAATAAAATACTTGAGATCGGCTAGAAAAAATGTATGCTTATTGTTTATTAATAATCCCATGACTGATTATTCATTCACTCATGACAATTTGTAAATCTAACAAAATACTTTTGAGATTGGCATAACTAGAAAAATCTGTTCATTGCTTAATAAAAAAGCCACACGTAATCATTCATTCATTCATTCATTCATTCATTCATTCATTCACTTATGACAACTTCTAAACTTAATAAAATACATTTAAAATTAGTATAACTAGAAAAATATATGCCCATTACTTATTTAAAAAAAACATGATTTTTCATTCATTCATTCATTCATTCATTCATTCATTCATTCATTAATTCATTCACAATCTATAAAAATACCTTTGAGAGCAAGAAAACATCTGTTCATTACTTATTAAGAAAAACTAAGATTAATCATTATTTAATTCATTCATTCATTCATTCATTGACAATTTCTATTTATGAAATACTTTTAAGAATCGCATAATTTGAAGTCAATGTTCAATACTTAAAAACCCATGACTAATCATTCATTCATTCATTCATTCATTCATTCATTCATTCTTTCATTCATTCATTCATTCACAATCTATAAAAATACCTTTGAGAGCAAGAAAACATCTGTTCATTACTTATTAAGAAAAACTAAGATTAATCATTATTTAATTAATTCATTTATTCATTCATTGACAATTTCTATTTCTGAAATACTTTTAAGAATAGCATAATTTGAAGTGATAAGAATAATGACACTTTATAAATCTAATAAATATTAATGCTCAATGTTTATTGAAAATCCCATGACTGATCATTCATTCATTCATGACAATTTGTAAATGTAATAAAATCCAGATGAGATTGGCATACCTAGAAAAATCTGTTAATAATTTAGTAAAAATCATGATTATTCATTCATTCATTCATGAAAACTTCTTGATCTAATGAAATACCTTTAAAATTCGCCTAACTAGAAAAAAAAATGTTCATTACTTATTTAAAAAGCCCATAATTGTTGATTCATTCATTTGTTCATTCATTCATTTATGAAAATTTCTAAATCTTTTAAAATACCTTGGCATAACTAGAAAAAAAAAAGATTTTAGTTTAATCAGTCTCTGTTTCAGTTAAATCTAGATTCAGTTTTTTTAACGGCTACATAAGCAGAGAGACGATTGTGGCTGTGTTTTGTGATGTCTCTTCACTCTGTTTTCTTCTTTGCTCAGATGTGCTGTTGTAAGATCTCTGGGGGCTTTTACTGCACTAGTGCCTTTATGAGCAGGAACTATATTATACAGGCATTTCATGAGCCCAACTTTCTCAGTATGAAGATCAATAAATAAACAGCCCTCACCGTCTTCAGATTTACCCTGGTGGAGCTTTCAGCAGCACTGAAACAGCAGCAGAACACGTGTGATTTAATGCCAGGATGAGTTTGCTTGAAACTATCGAGTCAGAAGAAAACTAGTGATGGTTTAGACTTAAGAGAGGGAATCGATAATTGTAATTCACTCTCAAACTTTAAATCTAATCCTGTCACACTGATTCTCAGGCTCTTATATGGAGTGACATTACAGAAAAAAGAGTGTGTTTTATCAGTGTGCACACACACACACACACATATGAAAGGCAAAGGCCTCTAGATTACTTATTCTACTAATTCTAACATCCACACACACACTCATAGACTACGGACAATCTAGCCTACCCAATTCACCTGTACCGCATGTCTTTGGGGGAAACCGGAGCACCCAGAGGAAACCCACACAAAGGCAGGGAGAACATGCAAACTCCACACAGAAACATCAACTGAGCTGAGGTTCAAACCACCGACCCAGCGACCTTCTTGCTTTGAGGCGACAGCACTACCTACTGCGCCACTGCCTTGCCCAAATGAATCATATGTATTATTATTTCACAGTAACGGAGGAACGCTGCCGAATGTAGCGAAGTAAGAGTACGTATTTTCCTCTAATATTTTACTTGAGCAAAAGTAAACAGTTTTAAATGTACTCAAAAAGTACACGTTAACCAACTATTTAACTCAAGTAAACATTACTACCCACGTCTGGTTATATTGACCCAACAAAAGCACATCATGGGCCGATATTACTGTCGTCAACTATGAATAAATCTAGAAACAAATGTCGAAAGAGTAGGAACACGGTCACACATTGATGCTTTAGCATGCAGCACACAAGTCAGCTGACCTTCACTACTCTCCATGCATAGATATATACACTAGATATCGCATAGGGACCCTGAGCATGCGTCAATAGCGCCGCCACATTGGTACAGTGCTCCCAAGACAAATGTCATTTAACCGCACTAGTCAAGACAGTGTTATTACCCTACTGAAAAAAACAGCTTAAATCAGCCTAGGCTGGTTGGCTGGTTTCAGCTGGTTGACCAGGCTGGTTTTAGAGGGGTTTTGGCCATTTCCAGGCTGGTTTCCAGCCATTTCCAGCCTGGTCTAAGCTGGTCAGGCTGGGAGATGACCAGCTAAAACCAGCTTGACCAGCCTAGCCAGGCTGGGAGCCCAGCCAAAACCAGCTATGTCCAGCTTAAACCAGGCTGGTCAAGCTGGATTTAGCTGGTCATTTTACAGCCTGACCAGCTAAGACCAGGCTGGAAATGGCTGGAAACCAGCCTGGAAATGGCCAAAACCCCTCTAAAACCAGCCTGGTCGACCAGCTAAAACCAGCCAACCAGCCTAGGCTGGTTTAAGCTGGATTTTTCAGCAGGGTACGTGAAGATGCGGGACAAACAAAGCACAGAGGCAGAACATTTCATAGGTAAGATTAAGTTTCTTACGCTTTTGTATGTTCTGAACTTTTGTGCTAAACAGTGTGAGCTGAGAAAATATTATATACTTTTCCTTCTATGCTAATGAAGGACTACTGAGACATTCCAAGCATGGGATGGGTCCTCCTGGTGAGGCAGAGTTCCTCACAGCTCCGATACACATCTCTGCCATTTGCTTGCAGTAACCATGTGCTCTTCACCATACACAGTTCATCTGCTTGTGTTCTTCATTCTGATATCTTTGTCATGTTTGGTGTCATTTGACAGTTTATGACTTCAGTGTTGTAGTGATGAAATCAACAGATACATTGATTGATTATATTTCCATCTACAATATATTTACTATTGTTGGGTCATGGCCTGAGGAGAGTATGTTAATGTTGTTCTCCCACACTTCATCTCCTCAACTTTGCTCTCACGTTCAGCTGGTTTTGGGGGTTGGTTTTCACTCATGTTTGACAATGCTTTGCTCAGGGTATAATAGGGAAAGGTAACTGTTGATCTGGGAGAATGGCTTTTACTCTACATCTCCCGCACACAGGTGCGTAGCCTCATATGCTAACAAAGGCAGTTTCACTGTCTTTGTTGCTCAGCAGTGCATACGTTACAGCTAATTTCTTTATACAGTATGCTAGTTTGTTTCATTCTACTGTCTGTATATTTAAACATGTAACTTAATAAACAACTTTGCCTGCTTTAAGCTTTAGGATTCTTTCTCTTCATCAATGATGATAACAACTTTAATGGAGTCAGATTAATTACAATGGAGTCAGATAAATAATGGATTTAAACACGCCATCCTTCAACTGCTTTCTGTTTCCGATTATTGGTTCAGAATAGCAGTGTAAGCTTCAAGCCTTACAACAGGTCACATTATTGATGATAATACAGTCACTTACTGCATTCACCAGAAGGCAAAGTAGCTCCAACTCGCACTAAACACTCGGCTTATGCTAGTTTTGTTGAATAAAATCAGCAAACAATGCAAAAGAAAAATGACAACGAGATGCTGCGCTGCCAGAAACTTGTATTATTGTCAGTGAAGGAGTCATTCATAACAAAGATTCATTCACAAACGAATCGCTCCCTCCGTCAGTATGAGAAGTGAAAGCAGGAGAGGAGCTGTGTTTCAGGGCACGGATTAGATCAAATTTAACATGGAGGGTGGATAGTACATTTCCCGATCATAGATATGTGTGTATATGTGTATATCTCTGGCTTTGGATGGCCACAGTCCTCCACTGTACCTTGGTCCCGCATTTATTTCAAAGGAGCGCTACCCTGTTTCAAAATGGCGGCTCTATTGACGCATTCCTTCCAATAGACAACAACAGGCTAGGCGACATAAAATGTATATATCTATGCTCTCCTTGTATTCCTAACAAATCGGTTGGAGGTGGTGATGAATATTCGCTCCCCAGAAAAGAAAATTATACTAGAAAACTAGGTGGGCAAGTTGAAATCAGGTCAAGTAGTGTCTTCGAGCCACACAAGAGCTGCTTTTCAGAAGACAATCCGCTTTTACAGCTGCTTGAGCCAAAATAAAGCATCACCCAGAGCATGTTCACGATATATAACTGTTGGGGAAAGATTCACACAGTCTGATTGTGCCAGTTGTGCTGGCTCTGTGCCTTTATCCGGCTGATAGTGTGTCTGAGCAGACATAATTGGTGCATGGAGGATTCAGTCATAAGAAACACCGCCAGTGCCAGATACAGCAAACATAAACAGCTTCACTTTAAAAATCTGGGCTCTGTCTCAGTGGGGAACATCAGAACAGGGTGGAAATGCAACATCAGCTGTTTTTCCCGTCCAGGTTGTTGTCCTGACACTTTGATAAATGCGTGTTTGTGCTTATAGAAAGTAGCCAAGCTTAATGTTCAGTTTGTGGTCTTTCAAATGACTCAGGATCTGCGATACGATTGAGAAAAAAAAAACACTTTAACCCAGTAAACAAGAAACTTTCTCTGAGCTAGCAAGTTAGCTGTTGTTTCGTCTTGGTTTTTCTAAGTGTTGTGACTGAGCTTTTCTAGCAGAGTAATCATCCAAAACTGCCTGGTCTAATGATTATTGCTCAGTTTGTGGTGTTTTAAAATGCCTCAGGATCTACAACACGATTAAAAAAAACATTTCACTTTGACTTTTTAACTCTTTCTGAGCTAGCAAGCTAGGTGTTATTTTGCTATTGTTTTGTACAATTAAGAAAAATTAAAGAAAAATGACCAGCTAAATCCAGCTAAAACCAGCTTGACCAGCCTGGTTTAAGCTGGACTTAGCTGGTTTTGGCTGGGCTCCCAGCTTGGCTAGGCTGGTCAAGCTGGTTTTATCTGGTCATCTCCAGCCTGACCAGCTAAGACCAGGCTGGAAATGGCTGGAAACCAGCCTGGAAGTGGCCAAAACCCCTCTAAAACCAGGCTGGTTGACCAGCTAAAACCAGCCAACCAGCCTAGGCTGGTTTAAGCTGGATTTTTCAGCAGGGATAGCACAGACCACAACAAAAATGTATTGGGAGAGCCCAACGCACCAACTGCTTCCTGTTTATACATTTCACTTTGACCCAGTTAATAAGAAACTTTCTCTGAGCTAGCATGTTAGCTGCATCATTGTTTTTGTACAGGTTAAAAAAAAACACATGTAAACACAGAAATGTGTTGCAAATAGCACAGACAACATTCATTCATCAATCTGGCGTTGCCACTTATCCAGCATATGTTTTACGCAGCAGATGCGCTTCCAGCTGCAACCCATTTCTGGGAAACATCCGCACACATTCATTCACACTCATACTCTACGGACAATTTAGCCTACCCAATTTACCTGTACTGCATGTCTTTGGACTGTAGGGGAAACTAGAGCACCCGGAGGAAACCCACAAGAACGAAGGGAGAACATGCAAACTCCACACAGAAACCCCAACTGACCCAGCCGAGGCTCGAACCAGCGACCTTCCTGCTGTAAGGCGACAGGGCTAAAAAGCTATCTGCCGCCCTTGGATTATTCATTTAGAATGATAACTAAACGGTTAAGAAATACCTGTGTATTAAACTATTTTAATATATATGACTCCAGCCAATCAGAATACATATTTTTCAGACTGACCATCGTGTAAAGACACAAGAGAACACTAAATGGGGATTATATGAAATAAATTCTTTGAACCGTTTTGTTAAATGGTGAAAAATTAAGCTGATGCTTGGTGGCTCTCACTAAATCTTATGGGAGCTCATTATGAACAGAATCTCCCCTTGAAAACATGCTTCAAATGACCTCCATGAGCTTAATAGATCAAATAAAATTGTTCATGCCAATATTAGCACTTAAAAAATAAGAAAATAAAATTGGCAGTTTGCTTTCTGAATGACTTGTGGATATATATATATATATATATATATATATATATATATATATATATATATATATATATCCACAAGTCATTCAGAAAGCATATATATATATATATATATATATATATATATATATATATATATATATATAAATAAATATATATATATATATATATATATATATATATATATATATATAAATAAATAAATATATATATATATATATATATATATATATATATATATATATATATATATATATATATATATATACACACACACACACTCACCGGCCACTTTATTAGGTACACCTTAATAGTGTTGGGTTGGACCCCCTTTTTTGCCTTTAGAACTGCCTTAATCCTTCATGGCATAGATTCTATAAGGTGCTGGAAATGTTCCTCAGAGATTTTGCTCCATATTGACATGATAGCATCACACAGTTGCTGCAGATTTGTTAGCTGCACATCCATGATGCCAATCTCCTGCTCCACCATAACCCAAAGGTTCTGGATTACGATCTGGTGACTGTGGAGGCCATTTGAGTACAGTGAACCCATTGTCATGTTAAAGAAACCAGTCTGAGATGATTTCTGCTTTATGACATGGTGTGTTATCCTGCTGGAAGTAGCCATCATAAGATCGTCCAAAAGGAATGGAAGGGTTAACAACAATACTCAGGTAGGCTGTGGTGTTGATGCTCAATTGGTACTAATGAGCCCAACGGGTGCAAGAAAATATTCCCCACACCATTACACCACCACCACCAGCCTGAACCGTTGATACAAGGCAAGATGGATCCATGCTTTCATGTTGTTGACTCCAAATTCTGACCGCATTCTGAAGCTTGGTTTGAACTGCAGCAGATTGTCCTGACCACGTATAAATGCCTAAATGCATTAAGTTGCTGCAATGTGACTGGCTGCATTAGTGTACCTAATAAAGTGGCCGGTTATATATATATATATATATATATATATATATATATATATATATATATATATATATATATATATATATATATACACATACCATATATATATATATAACCGGCCACTTTATTAGGTATATATATATATATAATAGGGGGAAAAAAATCACAGGAGGGTGAATTACTCGGTTTTTGTCTTGGAGATCCTCAAAAATGCAGACACTAAAGTCTCAACAGAACAGAAACTTTAACAAACCATGCAAACGCAATTCTCATAAATTAAACAGTGAACAGTCTGCGCACTGCAGATAAAGTATTATACACGCTCTTACGTGTTCTCATGCAGTCACCACAAGGAATCATCAAATATGCATTTTTAACATTACTGGCTTAATGCATGACACTAAAATCCCCTTTAAAGAGAGCAAGAGGAACATTTCCCTTCAGCTCATCACTCACTGATGCAAATTCATGCTAATCACACTTGTGTAAAGATACACCCTTTACTAACCCATTTAACCGTCTCACGAGGGAAGAAGCGCTCGGTATGTGGATTGATTTTATGAGAGGCTGAAGAATTATTGTTTTAGGGTGCAGTGGTCAATGCTAATAACTCAAACATTCAAAGAGAAAGAGAGAGAAAGAGACAACCGTGACCTTAAAGAAATGTGTTCAGTTCAGATTGACTACCTTCATGGCTTAATGTCAGAGCCGCGGAAAGTCACAAAAGTTCACAGTTATTTCCTCCTCATTAGTCACTATTTTAAATGGAAGATTTTGGCTTTGGCCCCGCATGTTTTTAAAACTTTTCAGCCAGTCAATTTTTTAATTGCTTTAATACATAATACAGACCACAGTGTGCTAAATGTATGACTTTTTTTTCACTTTCAACAATTGGCGATACATCCACAGTATGCATCTAAACATTTTTCAAACATATTCACTACAGGAAATTTTTATTATATATATATATATATATATATATATATATATATATATATATATATATATATATATATATATATATATATATATATATATGTGTGTGTGTGTGTGTGTGTGTGTGTGTGTGTGTGTATATATATATATATATATATATGAGCAATATCACACTCGTAGCAATGCGATATGCCGTCAAACTGTTGTATAAACGCAATATCACACTCGTAGTAGTGCGATGTGGCTGTATATCTGCACTGGTGGTGGCACTGAGGCACTCAACCTGCGGCCTCGTGCCAACGCACACCTCCCACCAGTGCCAATATACAGCCATATCGCACTGCTACTCGTGTGATATTGCGTTTATACAACAGTTTGACACCATAATTGTGTATATAAAAACAAAATCAAATATGGATAGTCTCAAAAACCCTTTTGTTTGAGGAACAACATCTTTTGCATCTTTTAAACTTTAGATCTGTAGTGTCTGCTTTTTGTTGGCTATATGTTGTATGTATGTACAGTATATATATATATATATATATATATATATATATATATATATATATATATATATATATATATATATATATATATATATATATGTATATAATATATCAGAGGTCGCGTTAGACTTTCTCATTGTCCGCCATTTTGAAGGAGAGGATTGTAAAATTTCCATCATAACCTTTTATTGATCGTTATTTAATTTGCAGACTTTCTCATCACTTTTTTCATTCATATTTTAATAATAAACTTGCACGACGAGCATGTAGGCTAAATTATTCATTATTTTATTTGACAAATGAACAAAAACTCCTATCTGCCTTAACTCATATCTTCCTCAAAAATAAATAAAAGCAAAGGGGGCGAATAATTCCTACTTCGACTGTATATATTCTCCGTAAAATGGTGATGTTAGGGTTAGGGTTGTTCAAGGTTTTTCATGACAAACAAAATAAAATAAGATATACTTTACATTATTTATTTATTTTTGAAACTGAAAAAAATTATTAGTTATGAATAAAAAAAAAGATATTGTTAATAATTTATTGTATAATAAATAGCACTATATGAAGATAAGTGTCCAACAAGTAATAAGTCACTCTTGCACTATTTTATTAAGAAATATTTTTTTTTCGAAATTTCTTGCTGTCACACCTTAGGACAAAATAAATAAATAAATAAATAAATAAATAAATAAATAAATAAATTAATAAATTAATAAATAAATAAATTAAAAATAAAATTAAATAAAATAATTCTACATAAACTATATTTTCTTCAAAAATTATGTTTTTTATTTCTATTTGATTTCTTTTTTTTTATTACATAACTCATATTTAATGAGAAATGGCTTAACATGCATTTAAAAGTCAACTTTACATATTTCTGTATGTCACAAAGCCCATGTCTCTCAGGAGATATCATTTCTCAAAGTAGAATCCAAGTTGACGTGTGTTAAATGGTGTGTGACTTTTTTGTGTGATATTAAAATCAATTATTATCTTTTTTTTTAAACAGATATGATCGAGCCATTTGGCGATGAACCAAAATCTAATGGACTGAATCATAAAAAGCCCAGCCAAGCAGTGACTATATGTCTTCTCCACCTAATTTAGCCCCACAAACCTCAGACACTACACACTGTCTCTGTCTTGTATTTTAGGTTTCATTCAGAGCACAATCTGTTATTACCAGTGTTGGGCAAGCTACTTGAAAATGTAGTGAGCTAAGCTATTAGCTACTCTACTTAAAATGTAGCTTAACTACACTAAAAGCTACCCTCTGGGAAATGTAGCAAGCTAAGCTAAAAGCTACTTGGCAAAAGTAGTTTAGCTACATCTAAGCTATTTTTGCAAGTTTTATTTTTAAATTGTAGCAACCTAAATCCAAGTCAATCATATCTTAGAGATCAATAAAACTGAATGAAACATATGAGGCATAATAGTTTAGTTCGGTTATTTACTGTAAATAGTATGCTGTACTAAACAGAAACACATTATAGTATTTAACAGCTAAAACAAAAAAATCCAATAAAAGCAGGTGCTACACATTTAAAATTCTATAGTCATTTATAGTCAAGAGAAATATTTTGACATAAGAATTAAGCATATTTTATATATATATATATATATATATATATATATATATATATATATATATATATATATATATATACATACAACTCTTTATAAATAAATTACACTACATAATGCAGTCATTTAGAGTAGTACTTACTATAAAATACTAAAGTATTTTTGAGCATAGCATCAGAAATTAAGTTATTGCATCTTAACATGTACTTCTCGAGGCAAGTTTCTTGTCTTAGCATAATTTGGTTGGCGACGTCACCGACCAGAGGGGGCAGTAATGCACCAAAACGTTTGCTTTCAACCGCCGTAAAAAAGGACGAAGAAGAAGCTGTTGTTCTAGCTATCATATGGATTTACTTTCATCGCCTAGAAAACGACCTCACAGCTCTGTGAATGTCGGTGCCGTCACTTATTCATCCGCGATTGGTAAATGTAGCTTTGTGGGCGCTACTGCGCTACTTGACTAATAAAATAGCTTCGCTACTAAAAAGCTATTTGATTTAGAAAGTAGCGACGCTACTGAGAAATGTAGCTAAGCTAGTAGCGTCACTACTTGTAGCGACGCTACTGCCCAACACTGGTTATCACCTATAGTATATCAATAATTGACTTAATTTTCTTAAAAGACACGCAATATGTTGATCACAGAAACTAAGAGAATACCTCAAGTTTCTGGAAAAAATATGATGTTTCACCTCACTCTGTAACATCTCAATATTGTTGCACCGAGAAGTGTTTTTCCTCAAACGTGCTCAATAAATCATAAGTACAAGCTGAAGACAGAAAGATCTCTGCAACATACTTTGATTCTCCCGAAAATCGTATTTCTGCCCCCTCAGGATTCATGTCGCAGTTTGTGTGTTTTGCTCCAGGCCATCTGGCTCTGTTTAACACTCAACTTTACTCTATTGTCAGAAACTTCTGTGCGTCTGAGAGCATCAGGCTATGGGGGGCCATGACATGTTAACAAAGGCAGCAAGCGCAAGGCTCTGCATGAATCTGAGGAGACAACGGCTCAAATATCTGCACTAAATAACAGAATATCTGCTTTACACTGCTGTTTCACACATACAAATGGCATCAAATATAGTTAGTTATAGTTTCGTTGATTTTTACTGACAGTGTGGAGGTCTGTCTTTATGACAGGGGAACTATTTAGTAGTTTTTCCAGGCGTATTGTTGGGCACATACTGATATTGCTAATGGCTTTTGATATATATGCGACTCATTTCAAATTTGTGTTCACATTTCAAGCATTTTTCTTTTATTTTACCTTATAATATACAACAAATGTATATTAATTTATAAAAAAATAAAAAAAATTCTGCTCATCAGGGGCCAGGTCGCAGGGGCAGCAGTCTCAGGAGAGAACTCCAGACTTCCCTCTCCTTAAACACTTCCTCCAGCTACTCTGGGGGAATCATGAGACATTCCCAGGCCAGCCGAGAGATATAGTCCCTCCAGAGTGACCTGGGTCTTCGCAACGCCTTCTCCAAGTGGGACATGTCTGGAACACCTCCCTAGGTAGGCGTCTAGGAGGCATTCAAAACAGATGCCTGAGCCACCTCAGCTGACTTCTCTCGATGTGGAGGAGCAGCGGCTCTACTCCGAGCTCCTCCTGGATGACAGAGCTCCTCACCCTATCCATAACTTTGCGCCCTGCCACCCTGTGAAGAAAACTCATTTCGGCCTCTTCTATCCGAGATCTTGTCCTTTCAGTTATGACCAAAAGCTCATGGTGAGAGTAGGAATGTAGATTGACTGGTAAATCGAGAGCCTTTCAGCTCAGCTCTTTCTTTACTTCAACGGACCAGTACTTCGACCTCATTACTGCTGCACCAATCCGTTTGTCGATCTCATCTTCCATCTTTCCCTCACTCATGAATAAAAGCCAAAGATACTTGAACTCCTCCACCTGGGGTAAGGACTTTCCTCCGACCTGGAGATGACAAACTGCCTTTTCCAGTGGAGCACCATGGCCTCTGACTTGGAGGTGCTGATTCTCATCTCAGCCACGTCACACTCGGCAGCAAACCGCCCCAGTGCATGCTGAAGGTTCATGTTCGATGAATCCAACAGAGATGAAATCCCGTGGTCCTCAAACCAGACCTTCTCCAGCCCAAGGCTGTAAATTATGCCCAATGCATGGAAGAAAAGTAATAAGTGGAAACCTGCCTCAAATTTCTTGGAAAAGTAAGTACACCCCAAAAGAACATATGTAGGTCAACCAAGATCAGGACTTATACAGATAAGCAGAATAAGATTTATACATCACATTTAAGGGGCTGCATGGTGGCGCAGTGGATAGCATGTTCGCCTCATAGCAAGAAGGTTGCTTGTTCAAGTCTCGGCTGGGTCAGTTGGTGTTTCTGTGTGGAGGTTGTATGTTCTTCCCATGTCCGTGTGAGTTTCCTTCAGGTGCTCTGGTTTCCCCCACAAGTCCTAAGACATTGGGTATAGGTGAATTCGCAAAGCTAAATTGCTCATAGTGAATGAGTGTGTATGGATGTTTCCCAGTGATAGGTTGCAGCTGGAAGGGCATCCGCTGTGTAAAACAAATGCTGGATAAGTTGGTGGTTCATTCTGCTGTGGCAATCCCAGTTTAATAAAGGGACTAAGCCGAAAAGAAAATGAATGAATGAATGGATGAACATAAAAAGTGAGATCATCTTGACTTTCTAGAAAGTAAGAAAAGATTCTCTTGATTGCAAAAAATTCTAAGCTAAAATTAAGATAATTTTGACCTATTATTCTGAAAACAAGACAATATTTATGTATTTGTCTAAATAATGGCACTTTATTTAAGCATTTTTTGATATTTGGACTCAAAACAAGCAACCCAGGCTCATTCTGAAAACGTAGTCCCGTGGACGTTTCTGGAGACCTCGAAATACAACCCGGGAGGTACATATTTTCGAAGTTTTTGTTTTCATGAATCCACGAGAGGCCAATGTGTGCGCTTTTTTTGTACCTCAAATGTTTCTCCAGAGTGCCGTTTGTGCCCGTGCTGTTCTCGCGTAAACACACTAGAGGCCGCTGTCGACTGACCATCTGTTTGAATGAATGACTGACTGTGCGACCGGCCAACCTCCTAACCCACCCTCCTTCCTTCCCTAAACCCAATCAATTCAACCCCCCTGCCTACTTACTTCCCTAAACCCAACCAACGATTTGCAAAAGCCATCCAGAAAAAGAAAAGCCCTCGTCTGATTTTTAACACGTTTTCAGATTTTACCACATTCTCGCCCTGTTATTTACTTGTTCAGTTTATTTTTTGAATTTTGTTTTTCTCTTGCCTGCTTTCTGAAACTGCTCTTCCCCAG
This sequence comes from Danio rerio, assembly GCF_049306965.1. Lineage (NCBI taxonomy): Eukaryota > Metazoa > Chordata > Actinopteri > Cypriniformes > Danionidae > Danio > Danio rerio. The sequence goes on from NC_133178.1 coordinate 63,475,880, forward strand.
ACTCAAACCCGGTCATCGTCGTCATGGTCAACTCCTCTCTGTGTCTCAAGTCCGCCGACATACAGGACAAGCTAATTGGACAAACTTGTTACAGCCGGAAAGCCCTCCACACGGAGGTAAGCTGTCAGGCGGTAGGCGCAAAAAGAAACGCCGTCATCATACCACCCCATAGCGTTCGCTTTCAAAATGAAATGCAGCCATTCGCACCTCCGGCTACATAATTCGCAGTCCCCAGAAACGTTCATGGGACTACGTTTTCAGAATGAGCCTGTGTTGAAAACAAGACAACTGTAAACAAGATTATTATTTATTTATTATAATTTTTTTTTACAATATTGAGACTGTGGCTTATTGATTAGAGGAGTTAAGCGATTACGTATTTTGGACCAATGTAATGCCAATTGGAGAAAGCCTGTGTGACATTTCAGATGGGGTGGGTACTATCGTCTATCTTTCAGTGCTACACTTGAACCCTGAATTAGTAGGTTAAACTAGCCAGAGCTTCTATTGAGTTTTGAGCATTGTGCTAAATCTTAAGAAGGTTATTTTTCATCTTCAAAGACATTTCTAGTCACCTTTGGCACGTGCTGATGGTTTTAGGTCCTGTTTGTGATCGACATGGACCTTAATATAACTAATCTCATTCTTTTACCTCTCTAAATTGTATTCTGTCACTGCAGGCAGCCCGTCCATCTCTGTTTCATTCTCTTTCTCTTTTTGTCGGCCAGAAAGTTGTCAGAATGAATGGCCGTCAGTGAGTCTGCAGTGTCAGGCCGAGTGACAGTCTGCGGATAATAACACTTCTGCTCTGCATGGCCCTTTTAACTCTACGCCATCTCCAGCTACTAGCAAAGTCAAACTGCTCATCTTAGTGAGATGCGAATCAAAATGCTTTATGTTAGTAAGCATATATTACCAGACCATTCTGTGTGGTTGCTAAAGTATTTTGGTGGTTTCTAGGTTTTTTGGTCCCACTTTATATTAAGTGTCCTTAACTACTATGTACTTGCATCAAAAAATAAATACAATGTACTTACTGTGTTTATGATGTATTTGAGAACACTTGTGGTGCTTTTGAGTTGGGATAGAGGTTGGGTTATGAACAGGTTTGGTGGTGCGGGTAGGTTTAAGGGTGGGTTTAGGTTTAAGGGATGGTCAACAGTGTATTTACAAATGTAGTTACAAAAGTTAATTACAGATGTAATTACATACATGTATTTAATCAAGCATAAGTACACAGTAAATACATGTATTTACACAATAAGTACATTGTAACAAACTATTAGTTCCTGTGTAAGTACATATTAGTTAAGGCCACTTAATATAAAGTGGGACCGTTTTTTTTCTGTGTGGTTGCTAGAACGTTGCTCTCCAGTTTCTAGACCAAACAAGACAATATATTGTTTCAAATGGCTAAAAATGTCACTAAAGTTAGTCAAATTCACTGTTTAACTATTAACATTAGCTGTTGAACAGAGATCAATGGCCTATAAAGCAATTCACAAGCATACAGAAATAGAATGTTGCCATAACTTACTATATAACTAGGGATGTAACCATATTGTAAATACCGTCATACCGCAATAGTATTTTTTTTTCAATATTACCGTAGGCGCATGACTCAATAAAACTATATTTCTGAGAAAAGTTTGCTTGGGCGAATGAAGCGAACGGGAGGTAGCGGGAACTACAATTCCCATCAGACTAGGCGTGGCCATCATCCTTTGCGGTCTGTTGTCTCTACAGATCCAGTAATGCAGAAATGGAGTGTGCTGCTAGTAGCGGGGAAGAAAAAGAGCTGGAAATGATCGAACCTAAAGCAGGTTTTAAATTGGATGTGTGGAAGCATTTCGATTTCTTTCTAAAAAGATACAAAAAAAAAGAAAAGGTGACAGACAAAGAAAAAAACAGTATGCAGGCACTGCCAGACTGTGGTGAAATATAAGTCAGGGAATACGACTAAAAACAGTCATGGGGACTGCAGAACACTTGTTACATTGACTTGTACCGCAAAGAGACCTCTATCTCACTCATGGCTTGTCCTCTCAAGTGGGGGAAAGACAATGCACACAATACCCACTGCTGTCAACCTGGGCCAAGTCATATCTCTGTCCCAGAAACCTCAGTCCCAAATGAGAGGGTTTTTTTTTTTGCAGTTCAGTTGCAGGGGACATGCCCAGAGATCCCAGCTTTTACCAGATTATAGTTATATGATAATTTTCCTTAAAAACCCGTCTCTATCTAAGTGAGTGAGTGATTAAATGTTGAATATGATGAGCTTTCAACAATACTAAATTGAAACTTTATTTTTTTATATGGTTTAATAGTTTTTTGTTATTAAAATTGAAAAATTGAAGTTCCTGCTTCGAAACTTACAGATAGATGGCTAATTTGTATGTCATTGATATGTTCAGTGCTAAGGTAAATAAACACTTTTTGCACTTTTTTCGAGTCTTTTCATTAGTTTTGTTTTTTCTGCAAATTATTCAATAAATGCCGTACCGTGCCATTCATACTGAGATATTATCGTACCGTGAAATTCTGATACCGTTACATCCCTGTATATAACTATTTTTTCATCCATATAGTGCAAATGCAGCAGTCATAAAGTTAGAAGTCAGTCACAAACTTAGAAGATAAAATGAAGAAACAATAACATAATTTGATTAATATTGCATTATTATTATTTTTTTTAATTTTAGTTTCAAAACCATATTCAAAAAAGTGACAACACCAAAGAATCCAAAAAATACCAATTTATTAAATTATTAAGGCTAACTCAAAGATTGTAACGTTTCAAGCACACCGGCTCTTCATTTGACAGTATTTATCACAGCATCCCTGCAGCCACAGGACATTAACATGACATCATATTGATGTTGTACCCCAACATACACCAACGTCATGGGGACGTTCGTTTTTGTTTGGAAATGAAAATCGGGATGACGTCAGAACCCAACGTCAGGCTGACGTCAATGTCCAACATCAGGGCTTAAATCAACCTAAAATCAACTAAATATCAATGTCTATAATCATGTAATATTTTGACGTTATCACTATGACATCTATCAGACGTTAGATTTTGGTCACTTTACAACACAACCTAAAATCAACCAAATATCAACGCAATTTAACGATGTTATTAGAGGTCAAAAATAACGTTGTCCTTAGATGTTGGCAATACATTGAATTTTGGTCACATGACGTCATTACCTAAATCTAACCTAATATTAACATTTTATGACGTTGTGTGCCTGCTGGGATGTTGCTTTTATATGCTTCCCGATCACATGATCTCATACATTATCTCACAACAAATAATAGAAAAATACACAGTAGTAAATTACATAACTGATATATTCAAAACGAAATGACAAAAATAAACCCTAATAATACATCCCAAATAAAGAAAAACATAACATAATATATCAAGGAAATGCCACAAAATATAGGCAAAAAAAAAAAAACCTTTACCCAAACAGCTAATTAAACATCAGGACGAATATCAAAGTTCTCATTTAAACCTCTTAGAGACAACATATCTAGAGTGAAAATCCAAATGGCTTCACATTCATTCATTCATTCATTTTCTTTTCAGCTTAATCCCTTTATTAATCTGGGGTCGCCACAGCGGAAAGAACCGCCAACTTATCCAGCAAATGTTTTATGCAGCGGATGCCCTTCCAGCTGCAACCCATCACTGGGAAATAGACTGCCAATCATACCAGCACATATCCACATGGTGAAAACTCTGTACTAAAGTACTAATAACTGTTAATATTGGTTTATTAATTCACTTATGTCGCATATCTTTGGACTGTGGGAGGAAACCGGAGTATCCAGGGGAAACCCATGCAAGCACGGGGAGAACATGTAAACTCTACACAGACATTGTGTCGCCCAATTGTGTCGCCCAATGGATTAATCCAGCAAAGTGGAGGAGGGAGATAGGGTGGCTGGGTGAGTTCTTCAAAAAACGGATATAAAGCTGCGGTCACACTGGGCTTTTCCTCCCATAGACTTCCATTCATACGCACGCGAATGCGTCAGACCGGAAACGGTGCAAAATTCAAGCTTGGTTAACTCTGGACCTGTGAAATTGCATTACTTGACTGCTTGAGACCAATCGAGAATCAAAACATGACCTCTCTGGACAGAAATTTAAAACATGGAGCAATCGTTGCTTTTTTATGTCTAATTATCTTGTTTTATCCCGCCCCTTTTCGAAGCGACGTACGACAGAATTTCGCACACACAAACTCTAGTGTGACCACAGCTTAAGAGAGTAAAGGTAGACGGCATATTCATGTTGAGTTTGGAATAGTCTGATTGGTTTGCTAATGATTGCAGATGAGGGACCAGCTGCGATCAATCATATAACGTGCTGTTCTCGGAATTAGTGAAACTTCACTTTGCTGTATGGGGATGTATAAAAGTTGAAGTTGCATTGTGTGAAATTGCATTGTTGACAATTCCCACATGGTACATTATTTTAAAAATACCGATAGTAACACAGTTTACTTTTTTTTTTTATTATTTGTTAGCATTTTTCATTTGCTAATGTTCCAATTTGCTTATTTAATGGATAATCACAAATATTTAACAAAAAGTCTTGTTATTATTCGTTGTTCCCAAAACTTGGATAGATGACAAGGCTTTTTTCAGGTAGTGTATTTCTGTCTCAGGAGGTACTGGCAGTTCTTCAAACCCCAGTGGGTCAGGATGCTTGGACACAGGAAGCACTAGCAGTTCTTCAAACCCTAATGGGTCGGGAGGCTTGGAAACAGGAGGTACTGGCAGTTCAACAAGGCAAAGGCAAAGGCAAAGTATCAAAAACACGGCAAAGACAGACAAAGGAAACCCGTTGTAATGTCACTGTGACAGATAACAAGACTCGGCCATGTGAATGAGTGTGTGTGCTGCTTAAATACTGTGTGTAATCAGTCTTGAAGCAGGATCAGCTGTGGGAGTCTTATCAGTGGAGACTTGGAGCAGGTGTGTGTGTGTGTGGCATGACTGAATATGTAGTTTATCAGCAGATTTGTAGTCCTAAGTGTGTGTGTGTGTGTGTGTGTGTGTGTGTGTGTGTGTGTTTACCAGCGACATCTGGTGGTTGTTTGCTGGTGAATGTTACAATTATCCTCTAAATAAGTGCACCACTTTAAGCATGTCAAAGGATTAATTAAGCCACACTTCAAAACTTTAGATCTTTTAATTTAACATCAATACAAAGTGGTCATAATTCAGTATAAAAAATGGTCACAAGCTTGTAATCAAATCTGCAAGAGCCTTTACTTTATGTCCTTTCAATATTTGAAGCACAACTTCATCCGCTACTCATTTGATTTAATTTCACTCTTGCATGCATTTTCACGGCCTCAATCTGATGTACATGTCTAAGAATTGAAAAAGAGAGGTTTTGACACAGTTTGACAGCGAAACATCATGATAACTGTAATGGGGGCATAACATGACTTATTAAACAAGACCGCTGACCTTCGGGGCACCCAACTGAATGCAGAGTGTCATTTAATGCGGTTTAATGGCAGTTCCACACCCATCAGAGCGGCAGATGAGAGCCATTCACAAGCCATTAGATTTCCAGCAGCTGCAAGGTCAAGGTCCTTGGCCGCGATCCTGGACAGAGTAGCGGAGGAATTAATTAGCTCATATAAAATGAAAAAGGATCCATTCCCCTCATTTTGTGATGATGGGTTGAGTGACAGTGAGTCATTATGTAGATACGCCAGGTGAATACGTACAACAGAGAAGATCCATGTGCTCAGTTTATTGAACCATCTGATAACAAACGCGCTGTAATACAATCCTGGATGACCTTCGCTGTCGTCCTGCTCTTCAGATGAGAATCAAGCTTGGCTCAATTTCCACCATGATTTGGTTATGCGAGACAAGTTTGGGAAAGATTCCTGTAATCCTAGGCTAAAACCGGTGGTATCTGATCATTGGTTTGACATATTCATTGATAGCCAATTAATGGTCTATTTTCCCTCAGAATATTTCACTTTCCTGCAGTGTGAATCTCTTGCGATGAATGGCAAACCAAGAATGAATAGGATAAAATTAAATAAACACAGAAAGCATTAAAGACTAACTTACTGGAAGCATGATATTTTCATAAGTTTCTATTAACGTGCAGATTTGTTTGTTGTTAGATAAACGTATAGCTTTAAGCAAGGAATCAATTTCAATTATAAAATGGGCAAATTAGGGAGAGGATTTAAGAAATTTTTGTTTGTGGATAAGCAATTTAGCATATAATATAAAAAAGTTATTTTATAATGTATATATATATATATATATATATATATATATATATATATATATATATGTATATATATATATATATATATATGTATATATATATATATATATATGTATGTATGTATGTATGTATGTATGTATGTATGTATGTATATATATATATATATATGTATATATATATATATATATATATATATATATATATATATATATACATATATATATATATATATATATATATATATATATATATATATATATATATATATATATATACATATATATATATATATACATATATATATATATATATATATATATATATATATATATATATATATATATATACATATATATATATACATATTTATATACACATATTTATATACACATATATATATATATATATATATATATATATATATATATATATATATATATATATATATATATATATACATACATATATATATACATATTCATATATATATATATATATATATATATATATATATATATATATATATATATATATATATATATATATATAAAATATATATATATACACACATACATATACACACGCTTCATTTTTATTATTAGGACTAGGATAATAATGAATAATATCTTTCAATTTAAAAATTTTTGTGTTGATTGTGATCTATTCAAATAATTATATAAATCTGACCTAAAATTTTGTAAGATTTTACATGTAAAAAACATGCGAGTCAAAGCAAACAACAATAAACAAGGCAAGCATAATGGGGATTAGTCACGTGTTTGTAATTTTCATGTTTCCATCTTTCATTATCCTCATTAACACTATTTCATCAACAACCACCTCAAGCGAGCATAAACACTTTTTTAGCTAATTTAAAGCATTTTGTATTCAAAATTTGACATTTCTCTTCCAACACTTCAAAATCCGAATTGATTAACACAGGGTGATAGAAACCCAGCTGCTGAGGCCATGAGAGATGATGCTGTGTGTTTTCAACTGCATCCAAGCTTGACACCATCTTGTTCCACACCTTCTATTTGTTTTTTTATTAGAGTCATGTATCCCGCCAGATAAGGATGTGCTTTTATAGAGGAGAGAAAGTGCGAGTTGCTGTGAGGAAATCCAGACGTTTATCAGCCCTGCATCTGTATGTGTGTGTCCCCGCAGCCTCTGTGATGATTTCGGAAACAGCGGGTCGTGTTGTTTGACTGAACCTTGAATTATGTGATCTTTTATTCAGACTGTGAGTGAGAGATACTCAAACCGTGTTTACTTTTCAAATCGCGTTCTCTGTGAGCTCTGTGGCGAGTGCACTTTTTCTATTGTTTGTTTTCTTAAGCCTTTTTAAACATTGCATTTGTTTTTAAAGCAAGGCATATGCTAATGTTGAGTTTAGACTACACAGCATCAATGTAGTTTTATTATAATCCATTTGAGGGGTGGCAACCCTACTGAAAAAAAAAGCCAGCTAGTTGGCTGGTTCACCAGGCTGGTTTTAGAGGGGTTTTGGCCATTTCCAGGTGTCCAGCCATGTCAGGCCTGGTCTTAGCTGGTCAGGCTGGGAGATGACCAGCTAAAACCAGCTTGACCAGCCCAGCCAGGCTGGAAGCCCAGCCAAAACCAGCTATGTCCAGCTTAAACCAGGCTGATCAAGCTGCGTTTAGCTGGATTTAACTGGTCATTTTTCAGCCTGACCAGCTAAGACCAGGCTGGAAATGGCTGGAAACCAGCCTGGAAATGGACAAAACCCCTCTAAAACCAGACTGGTCAACCAGCTAAAACTGTTTTTTTTTCAGCAGGGAAGGTGGCTTAGTGGTTAGCACTGTTGCCTCACAGTAGAGATCTGCGCGGGACTAAATTTTGAATCCCGCTCCCACCCGCACCCGCCAGGTTTTAGCCCGAACCCGACCGCTCCCGCTTTTAATAAGGATTTGTTGTCCCGCTGCCCGACCCGCCCCGTTTTCTGCCTGCCGCGCCCGATCCCGCTAAAGAGCGGGGGAGAACAAAACCAAAAATCACCCAGCTATATAGTCCAGACAGCCAAGCTGTCTGTATAAACACACACACACACACAAAGCACCAAGCACACACACACAGACAAAGCTCTCTCGCTCTCATGCGCGCGCACTAACACACATACACAAGCACCAAGCAGACACACAGGCGTTTGCTGTTATATCAACTCAAAGGGTTGTAATACCATGTATCAAGTACCAATGTAATACCAAAAGGTTTTATATAAAGGTATACAAATACTGAGTCGCGCCAGCTCCAGGCCGCAGCGCTCGGGCAGATTCCGGCGAGGATGCTTACGGCCGCCGCATCTGGCCCGATTGATTTGGGCCGGAATCGGGCAGTGAGTCCACAAGCATCCGGCGTGAGTCCGGCAGCCGGAGCCGGGCCAAGTGGTAAGTCTCCGGCAGGCGAGAATCTAGCCATAACTGGCCCGAGTGTATTTTGCTTTCTGGGAAAGCTCTCTCTCTCTCTCTCTCTCTCTCTCTCTCTCTCTCTCTCTCTCTCTCTCTCTCTCATTCACGCGCGCGCACTAACATACACACACACACAAGCACCAAGCACACACACAGGCAAAGATCTCTCTCTCTCTCATTCGCATAGCAATATCTGCGATATTGCTAGACAGCCCGCTCCCGTCCCAAATTAAACCCGTTACCGACCGCTCCCGCGATTTATTCGGAAATTTATTTGGGTACCTACTGCACCACTGCCTCGCCCTGCGTTTATTTCATTGTTAGTAAATCCAATTCCATAGAAACCTGGCACACGCAAAGTTTTTATGTGTACGCAATGTTGATATATGAGACCCTAGGTCTATAGCGATCGCTGATTGGCTGCTGCACTAGCAGGTGAGGATTCATCCCCCATACCCTAGTAGCAAAGAATTCTGGCCCAGATTTGGCATAAAGCTGGCACAGCAGGCATTCATCCGGCACTGGCATACAGCATGTGGGCCAAACATGGCCCGGGTTTGGCAGAGGTGGCACCGTCTTTAAGGCGGCACACAAGATTTGGGCCAGATGAAAAACGTAGTATTTGGCCCAGATTTAAAAATTTGATAAGTGGGCCATGTGAGTTTGGCCAGTCTTGACCCACATTTAAAATACACTAAAATCATTTTTGAGTAAAGAAAAAAATTCTACCAATCAGGTCACTTTGAGAAAAAGCGTGCCCATAGTGTGCCTAAAGCGCATCACTCCATGGGTTTATCAATTTCATTGCAATCGTGACACACCAACCTATCTGGCCCAGTTCAGGCCCAGTTATGAGTTATTAACTTGGCTGAGACTTGGCCCAGATATGGTCCGTGTTTGGCCCTTGTCTGGAAGCCAGATTTGGTCCAGTCATGTACCGTGATTCACTGCGGTATGTGGGCCAAGCAAAACCTAATTGTGTGGGCCAGAGCTGGGCCAGAGAAATTTTGCTATGTTGGTATTGACTGTTACACTTTTAAAAAATCAAAACTATACAAGTGACATGTCTTATTTAGTCAATTTAACGAAAGACTATAGCATATACAAATTAAAATAACTTGCCACATTCTGCCATAAGTTGTGTATAGTCTGGACCCAGCATAAGGTGAAAACTTCAGACTTCTTGCCAACACTAAAAAACACACAGTTTGAACAGTGGTAGCAATTTTTTACTCGGCATGAAAGGATGATTTTTCTCCTCCTCCAAAGCAACTAAAGTCAATTCAGCACTACACGCTCCTGAACGGCGGCTGAAATAATTCAGTGTGACGTCCCGGTGTGATTGAAAAGAATCATTTATCCTGCGATGTTTGTACACAGTGTGAGTGCCGGAGTCGTGAGCTATTTTAGAAAGCTCCAGCTCTAACAGCCCAATTACACTCCCTCCATGCACAATTTACTCCGCCGAGAGTCGCCCAGTCGCCCTCCGCTGAGAGAGGACAGTGAACGAGCCAATTTCACTTCAGACCCTTAACCAATTAGGGGTGAAAACACACATTCACTGTCACACGGGGTGGAGAGAGAACACAAACGAATGGAAAATAGAGAGCAGGTCGAGAAAGAGAGAGCAGGTTGTTTTGCCAACACTTCGTCGTTTGTGTGAGGTGAGGTGAAATGAAGATGTTCCATGAAGAACAGATGCGCAATAACATCTGAACACCTAGGGGGGTGTTTTTGGGATTCCATCCTCAGGGGTGTTCAGTCTGTTGCTGATAATGCATATTATAACCATTCATAATATATTTTTTTTTGTCTCATTTTCAATTAATAATTCAGTAATGAAGCTCTATTTCATAAATCAGTGTTTCCCTGGAGGCAGGTCAACAGTACATATTTTTGATGTTTCACTTATCTGCCCTAATAACTCCAGGTTTTGGAGTCGTTACTTAACCAATTAGGGGTGAAAACACACATTAACTCTCACACGGGGTGGAGAGAGAACAGACGAATGGAAAATAGAGAGCAGGTCGAGAAAGAGAGAGCAGGTTGTTTTGCCAACACTTTGTCGTTTGTGTGAGGTGAGGTGAAATGAAGACGTTCCATGAAGAGCAGATGCGCAATAACATCTGAACACCTAGGGGGGTGTTTTTGGGATTTCATCCTCAGGGGTGTTCAGTCTGTTGCTGATAATGCATATAACAACCATTCATAATATTTTTTTTTTTGTCTCATTTTCAATTAATAATTCAGTAATGAAGCTCTATTTCATAAATCAGTGTTTCCCTGGAGGCAGGTCAACAGTACATATTTTGGATGTTTCACTTATCTGCCCTAATAACTCCAGGTTTTGGAGTCGTTACTTAACCAATTAGGGGTGAAAACACACATTCACTGTCACACGGGGTGGAGAGAGAGAACAGACGAATGGAAAATAGAGAGCAGGTCGAGACAGAGAGAGCAGGTTGTTTTGCCAACACTTCGTCGTTTGTGTGAGGTGAGGTGAAATGAAGACGTTCCATGAAGAACAGATGCGCAATAACATCTGAACACCTAGGGGGGTGTTTTTGGGATTTCATCCTTAGGGGTGTTCAGTCTGTTGCTGATAATGCATATTATAACCATTCATAATATTTTTTTTGTCTCATTTTCAATTAATAATTCAGTAATGAAGCTCTATTTCATAAATCAGTGTTTCCCTGGGGGCAGGTCAACAGTACATATTTTTGATGTTTCACTTATCTGCCCTAATAACTCCAGGTTTTGGAGTCGTTACCTAACCAATTAGGGGTGAAAACACACATTAACTCTCACACGGGGTGGAGAGAGAGAAAAGACGAATGGAAAATAGAGAGCAGGTCGAGAAAGAGAGAGCAGGTTGTTTTGCCAACACTTTGTCGTTTGTGTGAGGTGAGGTGAAATGAAGACGTTCCATTAAGAACAGATGCGCAATAACATCTGAACACCTAGTTGGGTGTTTTTAGGATTTCATCCTCAGGGGTGTTCAGTCTGTTGCTGATAATGCATATTATAACCATTCATTACATATATTTTTTTTAGTCTCATTTTCAATTAATAATTCAGTAATGAAGCTCTATTTCATAAATCAGTGTTTCCCTGGAGGCAGGTCAACAGTACATATTTTGGATCTTTCCCTTTATCTGCCCAATTAACTCCAGGTTTTGGAGTCTCTTCTAAATGTGCGTTCACACCGAAGGCGGTGAGAGCATTAAAGGTCGCTCTGGCCGCCCTGGTGACAACGCTGTCTGCTTTCAGCTTCGGTGACGAGTGCGTCAAAATTCGCTACATTGATTTCATATTTAAAGGGGCCATTGCAGCATATCATATCAGTTACATTCCCACATAATAGAGCAAGGCAAGTTTATTTATATAGCACATTTCATACACAGTGGCAATTCAGAGTGCTTTACATAAACAAGAATAAAAGAGACAAGCATAAGAAAATGAAAACAAATAATACAAATAAAAACAAATAATAAGAATTATAAAAATAAGAATAAAAAAAACAGATAAAAATGTGTTAAAATTTGTTATAAGATAATGAAAAAGAGGAAAAAAAAACACATTCAAGAGTTCACACTTAGCTGATGATCCATCAAAGCTTGTTTGGCATGCTGTCCCGGGAGAGAGCCCCGAGCTCAAGGGATCCTCGAGCCCGGGGCTCCCCCCGGTTCGCAGAGCTAGAGGGGAGCCTGAGCTCGGTGGATCTCAGAACTCCCCGACTGCGATAGCTAAGGGAAGACCTGAGAAGGGGGCTAAAGCGTGCTTGGTTCTTAAGCATGATGTATATCTTTAGACGGTGGGAGGAAACCGGAGAGCCTGGGGAAAACCCACACGAACACGGGGAGAACATACAAACTCCTCACAGAAACGTCCACCGGCTAGGCGAAACTAGGCCGGTGGTGTTCTTGCTGTGAGGCTCTCAGTGCTAACCACTGGGCAGCCGTGCCGCCCGATCAAGGTCAAGGAGGAGAATTGGGGAGGAAGGGGGGTTTCTTCCAAACGAAGATAATGTGGACTGAAAACTGTGGTTCTTTATAGTAGCTTAGGGCTCATATGATTGGACAACACAATCTCACTGCAATTCGTAACTTTTTCATTTAGTGGCTAATTCATATGAATTCGTACGATCTAATTCGTACAATTTAGTACGATTTGCTTATCCCCCAATGACGGTTGGGGTTTGGGGTGGGGTCAGGTGCCACGCCTCCTTTTTAAAATCGTACCATTTCGTACGACTGAACTCGTACGAATTCGTACGAATTAGCCACTAAACTGGCAAAACGTAAAATACTTACGTTTTCTCGTGAGATCAGGCTGGATTGGAAGATAATGATTAGCTAATACAAGACCGGCCGTGATAAATCATAAGCACGTGATCCTCTCGAAATTACTTTATAAACAAACTTCACATAGTGCGATCTGTCGGACGCAGCACAGTGCTCATTCAGTAAAGGCACAGTTAAACAGATGTGTGTTCAGTCTTGATTTGAATGTGCCTAATGTTGGAGCACATCTGATCATTTCTGGAAGCTGATTCCAGCAGCGAGGGGCGTAGTTGCTGAAAGCTGATTCACCCTGCTTTGACTGGACCTCTGGAGTTTCTAGTTTATATGATCCTAAAGATCTGAGTGATCTGTTAGGTTTGTATTCATTCAGCATATCTGTAATGTATTGAGGTCCTAGGCCATTTAGTGATTTATAGACAAGTAATAATACTTTGAACTCTATTCTGAATGTAACTGGGAGCCAGTGTAGAGACCTGAGGACAGGTGTGATGTGCTCTGATTTCCTGGTTCTTGTCAGAATCCTGGCCGCAGCATTCTGAATGAGCTGCAACTGTCTTGACTGTCTTTTTGGGAAAGCCAGTGAGGAGGCCGTTACAGTAATCCATCCTGCTGCTGATAAAAGCATGAACAAGTTTCCGTAAGTCTTCACTGGAAACAAAGCATCTGATTCTTGCAATGTTTCTGAGATGATAGTATGCTGATTTACTTACTGCTTTGACATAACTATTGAAACTCAGATCTGACTCCAGAGCTAATACATGCTTTCTAGCGTGAAAATGTTGCACACTTTTTAACAAATTTGTTTAACAATGAAATATTAAATTGCATGTGTTGTGGCTTCGCTCCTCTTAATTATCCAATGTGTCCATATGTCTGAAATACCCTGAAGCAGCAATACTATTTTGTATTGTCGCATGAGATTCCTGCTTTTATAAAGAAAAAAATCGAACATTAATGCACATCAGTAACTTGCCAGTAGCTTCTTTTAATGTATGTTCTTGTAAGAAAACATTGCAAATAATAAGAGAATCTGGCGACCGCAATAATCAAACCCTTGGGAACAACTGTGGTCGGAACCAAAGTTCACAGTGACTGTGTTCTCTTGCCTCCACTCAAGCGGTGGATTTCTACATTCCGATTGGTTGCCGGCGAACCGTGTGATAGCTCATTACCATAAAGTTGACTTGATTTCAATTCTCCTCAATGCCCAGAGCGGTGACAACATACCACGTTGCTCCTCGCCGCTTGTCGCCACCGGCTCTCATTAAAAATGAATGACTTCCGGCTACTTTGCCGCTCTCGCCGCTTTCGGTTTGTACATACAGTAATGTTCTGATGAGTTGATTTCAAATGTGTTTGATTAGGCAGAGAGGCGATGCGGTGGCGCAGTAGGTAGTGCTGTCGCCTCACAGCTAGAAGGTTGCTGGTTTGAGCCTCGGCTGAGTCATTTGGCATTTCTTTGTGGAGTTTGCATGTTCTCCCTGCATTCTCGTGGGTTTCCTCCGGGTGCTCCGGTTTCCCTCACAGTCCAAAGACATGCAGTATAGGTAAATTAGGTAGGCTAAATTGTCCGAAGTGTATGAGTGTGAGTGTGTATGGATGTTTTCCAGAGATGGGTTGCAGCTGGAAGGGCCTCCGCTGCGTAAAAACATATGCCGGGTAAGTTGGCGGTTCATTCCGCTGTAGCGACCCCGCATTAATAAAGGGACTAAGCCAAAAGGAAAATGAATTAAGGAATGATTAGGAAGAGGTTGAAAATGTGTATTGGCGCTGTTTCAGGAACAGGGTTGGTTACATTGATTTTGCGATCTAGATTGTGTCAATGCAGCTTCACATAGAAGATCATAGTCAATTGAAACAGTGTAGATCAGTTTTCAGGGTTTAAGTTCAGTTTAGCTCAGTTCAGTGTTGTTTAATCTTCACTGCTGAGAGTCCAAACAATGAGTAGAGTAAGGAAAAAGCTTCACCAATTGGCGAAAGTGAATATTTAAAAAACCCACCATTTCTCCTATGGCCAAACATCTTTGGCGCTGAAGGCTGGGGAACGCTGGGTGTCAGCAAAGACTCGTCTGTCCCTAGAGCGTCACAGGAATCAATCACATGCTCTCCACTCCTCCAAGACCACCACAGCAGCGACTCAGGATACGGCCTGGTCCAGGATTATGGAAACCTTGAGATCGTTTCGTCGCTGGTCACATCAGTGGCGCTGTATGGTCTCTAGGGGCCTCGGAATGAGTATCCCAGGTTGAAATAAAGAATAAAGAGAAGTCGTAACTAGAATGCTACAAGAAAAAGAAATAAATGCGCAGTACTTTATTTTTACAAAATGTTGCACAAAATATGATGAAGTCCAACACCCGTGCTTTATCACAACAGTACATGTTTGTCAGCTTGTTTGTGATCTTTTAATAGGTGCATTACACAAGGTTGTACAGTATGTGGTCGGTGAAGATTACAAATAGATCTTCCATTACGAGGGAATTCAGATGTTTTCATCACACCATCCGCAGCTCTCCTGGATTTGGCATTCATTTTATGCTAACAGCGTCGGAAAGACCTTCATCTGCCGCGTGCAGGACCTGAGCATAATGTTAGCTCGAGGTCGTGTGGCTTGAGCAGATTTACCGTCACCCAGCTGAGATAGCGGCTCCGGATGAAAGCAAATCACAGACTTGACTGCTGGGATTTTTCTGGTCTTCCTCGTTTCTCTCTGGCGTGACATTTCTCGGAGGAAATGGGAATCTCAATGTTATTTTTTTTCTCTCTGTAGTCAGAGCTGTGTAAGCCGTGCTCTAAATGCGCATGAAAAGGTGAAACAAAAAGGTAAATAAATGACATGCCTAATTATTTTGTATTGTCTGCTGTTGGAGACATAAGAAAGCATTTCTTCTCCCCTAAGCTGTAAGAGTAGCGCGACATAATTCATGCTGGCTTTTATTGTTAGCTATTAACTGAATATTAAATGTCAACAAAAATGTCACCCTCCGCAGGGTGCCGTTTGGAAAAAGTGTTAAAGATTTACTTTAAAACCTTAAAAGGAGGGAATTAATAGCTGATTATGAAAACCTTTCGGCCTCCGATGTCAAGCCCACAGAGTGTTGTCATAGCGATGCATAAAACACACTACATTTAAAGTCGATTAGTTGAATTTTGCAGGATTTATAGATGTGTGTGTTACCTTAAATATGTCGCAAACCCCTCTCCACCAGATCCATCCCAGCTCTTCAGGTACGGCGCACGCCACTCGGCCCCACCGCTCTTCAACATGCACACGGCCCCACCCCACTCTTTAGATACGTCGCGTGCAACTCGTCCTCACTGCTCTTCGGGTACATTGCACGCACACGCCCTCACCCCCACCCCTCTTCAGATCCGTCACCCCCCTCCCCCCCGCTCATCAGGCACCCACTCTCCCGCAACCTCCCGCAAATCATCTCTGTCTCCTCCGGAAATGACTTTTCCCAAGTTGGGATGTCTGGAAGACATTGTAAAAGAAAAAAAAGTAGAAAGAGTTCTAATTGGTTTTCAGATGTCTACACGGAAGATTCTCATCAAACAGATGGATGGCTGGAGTAAATGAAGAACAAACAGTGCTGCGCAATGCTAGTGTACGTCCAGGTGTGCAGATTTCAGCAGAGAGGGTCATTTTTGTGTTTTGCGCACCTGTTCGTGCAAACGCTGGCTAAACGGGCTTAATTAGCATTGGATGTAGGAACTGTGATTCAGTGATGCGTTTTATTAGCTTGAAGCGAATGCAGCATCACACATCCTGGCTCAATCAGAGCTGCCCCATTTCAAGTGGCGTTTTATTGCACGTCCCCTAAAAGTAACTCTGCCAAGTTGAATGAATCCCAGAACTAATGTCAGATGAGTGCAGTCATCACAACTGCAGTAAAAGCTTCGAGAGAGAGAGAGGAAAAGAAGAGTTTAACAACCTAAAATACTGAACGCAAATGCTTTAGTGAGCTGCAACAGATTAATTCTGTGTGACACTAAGCATGAAATATGTAAATTCATAATGTGACACAAGTTTGTTTTGGCTGTTGTCACTGACGAGTGCTAAAGCGAGCATTAGCATAAACCGGCTAGTTTTCCCTGTCTGGCCAAATATTGTTCTTTGTGCCGATCTTCTATTTTTAAAGTTTTCCTCATAGTTATGCTTCTGTCCCATTAACAGTTCCTTGTTTCTCTCATCTGTTCATGATATCCCTACTGAAAAATCCAGCTGAAACCAGCCTTAGCAGGTTGGCTGGTTTTAGCTGGTTGGTCAGGCTGGTTTTAGAGGGGTTTTGGCCATTTCCAGACTGGTCTTAGTTGGTCAGGTTGGAAAAAGACTAGCTAAAACCAACTAAAACCAGCTTGACCAGCCTGGTTTAAGCTGGACACAGCTGGTTTTGGCTGGGCTCCCAGCCTGGTTAGGCTGGTCAAGCTGGTTTTAGCTGGTCATCCCCCAGCCTGACCAGCTAAGACCAGGCTGGAAATGGCTGGAAACCAGCCTGGAAATGGCCAAAACCCCTCTAAAACCAGCCTGGTCAACCAGCTAAAACCAGCCTATGCTGGTTTAAGCTGTTTTTTTTCAGCAGGGATGTGGTTCATGTGTGATGTCATGTGGTGATGACAGGATTGTGTTGTGTGTTTCCTTAATTTAATTAAATAATAATTTCAAAATAATAATATAACTAAATATCCTAAGAAATGAGTGTTTTTGTGTTGCTTACGCATATGCTTCTTTTCTCTCCGCCTCGGTCTTTGATGGGTTTCATCATTACCGCACAGGTGCGGTGAATCAGGTGCCAGCACGTTGAGGCCAGCTTATTTGTAAAGACCATTTAAACCGGACAGGAACGCCGTTCGGTTAGTCTCCTCTCTCCCGGCTTGTGTTGTTTTGTGAAGTAGAAACTATGTTGTATTTATTGGCTAAATTGTTGAAAGTGAAACTCAGCATTCTCTAATAGCGAACATCAACATAGGGATACAATCTGCCCAATCTCGACATGAGTCCATATATTGTGCTTTCAGTGTAGTTTTGAGCGTCTGGTGGAAGCGCTACAGCACTCCCTGTGACTATAAGTAATACTAACTTGAAGTTACATGCGTAATCGTAAGATCATCGAGCATCTCGAAACAATTTAGATAAAGTTAGTTCCACGATGTGTTTGAATACTATGAGGCAACCCGAACAGCGAACAGAGCTCTGTCACAATGGTTTTTGCTTTTAGACAGCGCATGGGCACAGCCTCAGGAAAGCGTGTCGCCGCACACATTAAAGTAAGGATATGTTTATACCCTTCCCGTGACTTGGGCAGTGGACCCATGCAATCCAAAATATGCCGCTCAAATGGTATCAGACATAAAGGAGCAGGTCAAACAATTTGTTTGGGCTTACTTCAGTCTAAATACACAGAATGAATTGGAAGTTTAACACATCCTAATTCAATACCGCAGACAAGAACATCCGTTTCGGTATATGTCTCTGTCGAGAGGGGCAGAGTTCCCTTCCTAATGAAACTCTGTCCTGAACTGGTGTCACGGAAGTACAGAGTACGGAAATACGGGGAAAAGAAACAATAAATAGCATTAAATAAAATAATTAGAACTGTTTTAAATTAACGAGGGTCCCGGAGTCTTAACAACAACACAGACGACCAAGGAAATATTGTGAAGTCAAATTTATTTTAATTTAATATTATTTATTGTTACGGGTCTGGCTTTCTGTGTGGAGCCAAGCAAGATTAGAATTTGTAACAGCTTGTTTGACTTCACATGATGCTGAGTTGGCTGTCCAACCTAATCAAACTCATTAGTTAATTAGAAATTTTACATTTCTCCCATAGGCAACTGAATCGGAAGTACTAAAACAAGCACAAAAACTTGCTTCCTTATTGTAGAAAAAGGTCAAAATCGGACAGAGTGGCCTAAACTGACATTTATAGAGCATATAGTTATTTAAAAATAATGTTTTTCATCTAAATGGCTTCATATGACTGTTTACACGTGTACAGTTATGTGCTTTGAAATGCAGCTCAGCTCTTCTCTCAACCCTTGATTTATTCACCAACTCCGTCTTCCACCAGCGGACTGCTAAAACGTGAAGATGGGAGTGCGTCACTATCAGTCTGTGGCCTGTCAAGGTGGCTTTAAGGGTTTTAATGTCAAAGCATATTAGTTGCCAGAGTCGCATCGCAAACATCAAAGGCTCCAAATTATTGAGAGGCACAGCCCATTTCCTCCAGACGGGACCCTGCACCTCAACTGAGAGTTTATATTCTGGATGGCCTGCGCTCTCTCCATTAATCTTCAGCTCACTATATTTGATTTGGGATTCAACGGATGCCTCTCTTTGGGTTTGTGTGCCATTTGCTAAATGAATTCCTGCTCTGGGGAAAAAAAAAAAACCCAACTGGAGTTTGATTCAATTCAAACAGAATAAAAGAGAAACCAATATATAACCATATATTTAAACGCATTTAATAATAATAATAATAATAATAATAATAATAATAATAATAATGATAATAATAATAAATATAGCTGCAAGCAGCAATTAAGGGGCCAAGCACTATTGGCCATAAGGTGGCGCTGCTCCATACGTTTTTGAGTACTTTCAGGGCATGGGGTTGAAGATGCATACCATGTTTTGTAATGATATGTGAATGTGTTGGTAAAATATAGCATTTTGGGCCAAAAATCGAAATGGGCGACGCCCAAAATGGCTGACCTGTGAAAATCAGACATCATTCGACTCGGCATGCTCTGCCGGATGTAATGAGACCAGTTTCATGAGTTTCGGACCAAAGGTTGAGACCTTATAAGCCAAAAAGCAAGTTTTTAGTATCTCCGGACCACTAGGGGGCAGTGCGCCGAAACTCCGCAATTAACCTTAGACCCTAGTTGTCATAACACACACCAAGTTTGGTGTGAATCGGTGAATGCATTACAGAGATATCGCCTCAAGTCCATTTTCGCAAGTTCTACGTTAAATTAGTTCGTAAGTTAAACGAAAACGGTTGGTCTAATCAACTTGAATTCCATAACTTTTGGTTGGCATGGTCTGTAGATCATGTGATTCAATTTTGGTGAAAATCGGAGACACGGCCTAGGACGAGTTCGATCAAATAGGTTTTTCGAAAAATTTAAAATAGCGCGAAAAAATTCATGACGGAAAATGACGTCATAGGGTGGGTTTGAATCGGACTGAGCCAAGGAATCAGAGAAAAAAAGAATTTTGATTGTAGCCTATTCGGTTCAAAAGTTATGATGATAAACATACGTGAAAGTTTGGACAAGTGGTGGCGCTAGAGAGTTTGATTTTGAGACTTCATAATTGGCCTGATTAATGTTAATACTGGCCTCTATCATTGTGCCAAATTATACAACTTTCCCGCATACGCCTATATGGGCTGCCATTCAAATCCGGCGGAAGAAACGGAAGAAGAAGAAGAAGAAGAATAATAATAATAATAATAAATATAGCTGCAAGCAGCAATTAAGGGGCCAAGCACTATTGGCCATAAGGTGGCGCTGCTCCAGACGTTTTTGAGTACTTTCAGGGCATGGGGTTGAAGATGCATACCATGTTTTGTAATGATATGTGAATGTGTTGGTAAGATATAGCATTTTTGGCCAAAAATCGAAATGGGTGACGCCCAAAATGGCTGACCTGTGAAAATCAGACATCATTCGACTCGGCATGCTCTGCCGGATGTAATGAGACCAGTTTCATGAGTTTCGGACGAAAGGTTGAGACGTTGTAAGCCAAAAAAACAAGTTTTTAGCATCTCCGGACCACTAGGGGGCAGTGCGCCGAAACTCCGCAATTAACCTCAGACCCTAGTTGTCATAACACACACCAAGTTTGGTGTGAATCGGTGAATGCATTACAGAGATATCGCCTCAAGTCCATTTTCGCAAGTTCTACATTAAATTAGTTCGTAAGTTAAACGAAAACGGTTGGTCTAATCAACTTGAATTCCATAACTTTTGGTTGGCATGGTCTGTAGATCATGTGATTCAATTTTGGTGAAAATCGAAGACACGGCCTAGGACGAGTTCGATCAAATAGGTTTTTCGAATAATTTAAAATAGCGCGAAAAAATTCATGACGGAAAATGACGTCATAGGGTGGGTTTGAATCGGACTGAGCCAAGGAATCAGAGGAAAAAAGAATTTTGATTGTAGCCCATTCGGTTTAAAAGTTATGATGATAAATGTATGTGAAAGTTTGGACAAGTGGTGGCGCTAGAGAGTTTGATTTTGAGACTTCATATTTGGCCTGATTAATGTTAATACTGGCCTCTATCATTGTGCCAGATGCATACCATGTTTTGTAATAATATGTGAATATGTTGGTAAAATATAGCATTTTTGGCCTAAAATCAAAATGGGCGACGCCCAAAATGGCTGACCTGTGAAAATCAGACATCATTTGACTCGACATGCTCTGCCGGATGTAATGAGACCAGTTTTATGAGTTTCGGACGAAAGGTTGAGATGTTATAAGCCAAAAAGCAAGTTTTTTATATCTCCGGACCACTAGGGGGCAGTGCGCCGAAACTCTTCCTGTAACCTCAGACCCTAGTTGTCATAACACACACCAAGTTTGGTGTGAATCGGTGAATGCGTTACAGAGATATCGCCTCAAGTCCATTTTCGCAAGTTCTACGTTAAATTAGTTCGCAAGTTAAACGAAAACGGTTGGTCTAATCAACTTGAATTCCATAACTTTTGGTTGGCATGGTCTGTAGATCATGTGATTAAATTTTGGTGAAAATCGGAGACACGGCCTAGGACGAGTTCGATCAAATAGGTTTTGCGAAAAATTTAAAATAGCGCGAAAAAAGTCATGACGGAAAATGACGTCATAGGGTGCGTTTGAATTGGACTGAGCCAAGGAATCAGAGGAAAAAAGAATTTTGATTGTAGCCCATTCGGTTCAAAAGTTATGATGATAAACATACGTGAAAGTTTGGACAAGTGGTGGC
This sequence comes from Danio rerio, assembly GCF_049306965.1. Classification (NCBI taxonomy): domain Eukaryota; kingdom Metazoa; phylum Chordata; class Actinopteri; order Cypriniformes; family Danionidae; genus Danio; species Danio rerio. The sequence goes on from NC_133178.1 coordinate 63,497,880, forward strand.
GCTAGAGAGTTTGATTTTGAGACTTCATAATTGGCCTGATTAATGTTAATACTGGCCTCTATCATTGTGCCAAATTATACAACTTTCCCGCATACGCCTATATGGGCTGCCATTCAAATCCGGCGGAAGAAACGGAAGAAGAAGAAGAAGAAGAAGAAGAATAATAATAATAATAATAATAAATATAGCTGCAAGCAGCAATTAAGGGGCCAAGCACTATTGGCCATAAGGTGGCGCTGCTCCAGACGTTTTTAAGTACTTTCAGGGCATGGGGTTGAAGATGCATACCATGTTTTGTAATGATATGTGAATGTGTTGGTAAAATATAGCATTTTTGGCCAAAAATCGAAATGGGCGACACCCAAAATGGCTGACCTGTGAAAATCAGACATCATTCGACTAGGCATGCTCTGCCGGATGTAATGAGACCAGTTTCATGAGTTTCGGACGAAAGGTTGAGACGTTATAAGCCAAAAAGCAAGTTTTTAGTATCTCCGGACCACTAGAGGGCAGTGCGCCGAAACTCCGCAATTAACCTTAGACCCTAGTTGTCATAACACACACCAAGTTTGGTGTGAATCGGTGAATGCGTTACAGAGATATCGCCTCAAGTCCATTTTCGCAAGTTCTACGTTAAATTAGTTCGCAAGTTAAACGAAAACGGTTGGTCTAATCAGCTTGAATTCCATAACTTTTGGTTGGCATGGTCTGTAGATCATGTGATTCAATTTTGGTAAAAATCGGAGACACGGCCTAGGACGAGTTCGATCAAATAGGTTTTTCGAAAAATTTAAAATAGCGCGAAAAAATTCATGACGGAAAATGACGTCATAGGGTGGGTTTGAATCGGACTGAGCCAAGGAATCAGAGGAAAAAAGAATTTTGATTGTAGCCCATTCGGTTCAAAAGTTATGATGATAAATGTATGTGAAAGTTTGGACAAGTGGTGGCGCTAGAGAGTTTGATTTTGAGACTTCATATTTGGCCTGATTAATGTTAATACTGGCCTCTATCATTGTGCCAGATGCATACCATGTTTTGTAATAATATGTGAATATGTTGGTAAAATATAGCATTTTTGGCCTAAAATCAAAATGGGCGACGCCCAAAATGGCTGACCTGTGAAAATCAGACATCATTTGACTCGACATGCTCTGCCGGATGTAATGAGACCAGTTTTATGAGTTTCGGACGAAAGGTTGAGATGTTATAACTCAAAAAGCAAGTTTTTTATATCTCCGGACCACTAGGGGGCAGTGCGCCGAAACTCTGCCTGTAACCTCAGACCCTAGTTGTCATAACACACACCAAGTTTGGTGTGAATCGGTGAATGCGTTACGGAGATATCGTCTCAAGTCCATTTTTGCAAGTCCTTCGTTAAATTTGATCGCAAGTTAAACGAAAACGGTTGGTCAAATCAACTTGAATTCCATAACTTTTGGTTGGCATGGTCTGTAGATCATGTGATACAATTTTGGTGAAAATCGGAGAAATGGCCTAGGACGAGTTCGATCAAATAGGTTTTTCGAAAAATTTAAAATAGCGCGAAAAAATTCATGACGGAAAATGACGTCATAGGGTGGGTTTGAATCAGACTGAGCCAAGGAATCAGAGGAAAAAAGAAATTTGATTGTAGCCCATTCGGTTCAAAAGTTATGATGATAAATGTATGTGAAAGTTTGGACAAGTGGTGGCGCTAGAGAGTTTGATTTTGAGACTTCATATTTGGCCTGATTAATGTTAATACTGTCCTCTATCATTGTGCCAAATTATACAACTTTCCCGCATACGCCTATATGGGCTGCCATTCAAATCCGGCGGAAGAAACGGAAGAAGAAGAATAATAATAATAAATATAGCTGCAAGCAGCAATTAAGGGGCCAAGCACTATTGGCCATAAGGTGGCGCTGCTCCAGACCTTTTTGAGTACTTTCAGGGCATGGGGTTGAAGATGCATACCATGTTTTGTAATGATATGTGAATGTGTTGGTAAAATATAGCATTTTTGGCCAAAAATCGAAATGGGCGACGCCCAAAATGGCTGACCTGTGAAAATCAGACATCATTCGACTAGGCATGCTCTGCCGGATGTAATGAGACCAGTTTCATGAGTTTCGGACGAAAGGTTGAGACGTTATAAGCCAAAAAGCAAGTTTTTAGTATCTCCGGACCACTAGGGGGCAGTGCGCCGAAACTCCGCAATTAACCTTAGACCCTAGTTGTCATAACACACACCAAGTTTGGTGTGAATCGGTGAATGCGTTACAGAGATATCGCCTCAAGTCCATTTTCGCAAGTTCTACGTTAAATTAGTTCGTAAGTTAAACAAAAACGGTTGGTCTAATCAACGTGAATTCCATAACTTTTGGTTGGCATGGTCTGTAGATCATGTGATTCAATTTTGGTGAAAATCGGAGACACGGCCTAGGACGAGTTCGATCAAATAGGTTTTTCGAAAAATGTAAAATAGCGCGAAAAAATTCATGACGGAAAATGACGTCATAGGGTGGGTTTGAGTCGGACTGAGCCAAGGAATCAGAGGAAAAAAGAATTTTGATTGTAGCCCATTCGGTTCAAAAGTTATGATGATAAACATACGTGAAAGTTTGGACAAGTGGTGGCGCTAGAGAGTTTGATTTTGAGACTTCATAATTGGCCTGATTAATGTTAATACTGGCCTCTATCATTGTGCCAAATTATACAACTTTCCCGCATACGCCTATATGGGCTGCCATTCAAATCCGGCGGAAGAAACGGAAGAAGAAGAAGAAGAAGAAGAATAATAATAATAATAATAATAATAATAAGAACACTAACGAAAGCAATAGGTGCCTACGCACCTACGGTGCTTGGCCCCTAATAAGAACACTAACGAAAGCAATAGGTGCCTACGCACCTACGGTGCTTGGCCCCTAATAATAAGAACACTAACGAAAGCAATAGGTGCCTACGCACCTACGGTGCTTGGCCCCTAATAAGAACACTAACGAAAGCAATAGGTGCCTACGCACCTACGGTGCTTGGCCCCTAAATATAGCCAAAAGGCTATATTTGGCCAAAAGGTGGCGCTGCTCCAGAAGTTTTTGAGTAATTTCAGGGCATGGGCTTGAAGATGCATACCATGCTTTGTAATGATATGTGAATATGTTGGTAAAATAAAGCATTTTTGGCCAAGAATCGAAATGGGCGATGCCCAAAATGGCTGACCTGTGAAAATCAGACATCATTCGACTCGACATGCTCTGCCGGATGTAATGAGACCAGATTTATGAGTTTGGGACGAAAGGTTGAGATGTTATAAGCCAAAAAAGCAAGTTTTTTGTATCTCCTGACCACTAGGGGGCAGTGCGCTGAAACTCCGCATATAACCTCAGACCCTAGTTGTCATAACACACACCAAGTTTGGTGTAAATCGGTGAAAGCGTTACGGAGATATAGCCTCAAGTCCATTTTCGCAAGTTCTTTGTTAAATTTGATCGCAAGTTAAACGAAAACGGTTGGTCAAATCAACTTGAATTCCATAACTTGGCATGGTCTGTAGATCATGTGATTCAATTTTGGTGAAAATCGGAGAAACGGCCTAGGATGAGTTCGATCAAATTTAAAATAGCGCGAAAAAATTCATGACGGAAAATGACGTCATAGGCTGTGTTTGAATCAGACTGAGCCAAGGAATCAGAGGAAAAAATAATTTTGATTGTAGCCCATTCGGTTCAAAAGTTATCATGATAAACGTACGTGAAAGTTTGGACAAGTGGTGGCGCTAGAGAGTTGGATTTTGAGACTTCATATTTGGCCTGATTAATGTTGAGACTGGCCTCTATCATTGTGCCAAATTATACCTTATACATTATAAGATGCTTCCAGCATCGCCATGTACCCTCAGACCCCCAGATTTCCCTGTCCCCTTCAGACTTCCTGCTCTGCCAACTCCTCATTGGTCTCCTAATACTGCCTATATATCTGTCAGAATTCCACTTATCTGCCAAACACCTAAACTCATTTTATAGTACATTTAAAAGATTTCTGTCATTCAATTTCAATTCAATTAAAAAAAATAAACAAGTGCAAGTGATTTTGAGCTTTGATCATTTGCCAATGTAAAGTTACTATCATCATAGTCAACAGGCAGTGTTATATGTTTTTCATTGGTCTTTAGTGTATTTGTCTCTAAAAGCCCTCAAGAAAGTGTTTTGATATCTATAGTCTGTGAGCATGAAGTTCATAAAGCGTGCAGATATAATCCAGTCTGAAGTTTGTTCCATATGTTTACCATGCTTTATCTCTCAGCTTTCCGAGGTTTCAAACCAGAGATAAATATGTCTTGATCTTTTCAGATAAAAGATCTTTGTGTGCTATGAAAACACACTGTAACATTCAGAGCTGAAAACTTTTTTTTTTTTTTTAAAAAGAGCATTTATTAACTGCAGAAATGACTTGTTCTGAACTTGCGCTGCTATGTTGAATGCACATGAATGCTTCGCCCCTTCCAGACATGTTTACTAGCATGACCTTACAGACCTGTTTCTGTGGACAGTCCCTGTTTCTCTCCAGCCAGAATTGTCGCCAGAAATGCCCCAGTTTTTCTTTGACTGGTCGTTCAAAGAGAAACATTATATAATGTGTTGACTAGCAAAAAGATATTTTGATGGCCTTTTAATCATTTGGCTTATTCTGTTGGCTTGAGAAGGTCATCATCTCCTTTTGCATCCAAATATTCAAGCACATCTCCATTTGATTTTTAAGCAACAACTACAAAACCGCCAGCTCTATCTAATGTTTATCCTACAGCATTTATGTTATTTTTTGTGTGAGGGGTGTTTTCACAACTGCATCATTTAGTTTAGTTAAATCGCACTAGAGTTTGCTATTTGAAAATCATGCTATAATTGCTTTGGGAAAATTTGACCACATTAGTCATACTACATATTTGATGTATTTTACAGGAAATCTGTCTCTAATAGAAAAAGAGAATTCATGAGAAGAAAATGCTAATTAAAAAAAAAATACAAATGACAAATAATCTTTAAGTGTCTCACTTTGAATTGGCTATAAAACGAAAAAAAACAAAAGCAAGTGTACATTAGTTTAAACAGGCCTGAAACGGCGAGGTTCATTAGTGCTGTTTTTGCTTCACTGGTGCTGCTTGCTGATTATGCCATTAGATACGTGCATCCAGCCTGCTCTTATGATACTATTCTGTAGAAATAGTATAACAACACTAAAACCTCCAGGAAAAAAGTGTCTTTTAAGACTATATATATATATATATATATATATATATATATATATATATATATATATATATATATATATATATATATATATATATATATATATATTTTAGTGCTGTCAATCGCTAAAAAAAAAATTACTAATTAATCGCACCTTTTTAAAAAAAAATAATCGCGATAATCACATTTAAAATACTGAAACTTGTAATTTTGGCTATTTAAATGTAAAATTAATGTAAACGCAAGAAAAAATATTTCAATTCAAAATATTATTGTTCAATAGAATTATTGTTTAACTTGTAACACAGATTTCTTCATGTAAACAACATACCCACAATAAACCATCAAGATCCAGGCTTGACAGCCATATTTATTACAGAAATTAAAACACAGGCATGTTAATGACATTTAAATTTCAAACCAATCAATGCCAATAAAGAAAACATTTCCATGTTGGATTCTAAGTGGACTGCAAAAAAATGCCAAAATACAGGAATTGCAGATATGGAAAATAAAAAATTATAATAATAAACTATAGAATACAAACTGTGGCACTCATTGTAAAGTTTTATTGCTGTGAGTTGAGAACATTAATTATAGAGTAGAAACAATTTTGCTTAATCCTCTTTTTCATTCATCCAGTTGCTAAGACTGGAAGTATCCCGCAAGTGCACAGAGACTCCCAAATGCCCGCAAATGAATGATAATTTCTTGCAAACCGGTCATTAAATACACCCCTCTCGCCCCTACTCAGATACGTCGCTCACTCCACCCCTGACACCCCTCAACAGGTCTGACACAGACACACACACAGACAGACATACACAACACGCTGCAGACGTTTTGGCCCCAACAGCCTTCCATACTGGAGCAACTCCCCTCAGAGTCAACACGCATGATCACGTTCATCAAATTTAAACTTAAACAAAGCGTCCTAAAGTATTACTGTATTTCACAAGGATTCTGACACAACAACACGAAGCATACGCTTTTGTTGCGTTTAATGAGGAAACAAGCTAAACTTGGAGGGATCATGCTGAAAGGTAGAGTAATGCCTTGTCTTTGACAGCTCGCGACTTCACCAGACGTTCTGAGTACATTTATATAAGACACCAATACTCCGATTTTAATATGATTAAGATAATACTCTTATTAAAATTCTACCGTGTAGCCTTAAAAGGAACCTTACCTTACAGGAACACAGAGTCACGAAATGCGGAGGATTTTCTTTCTGTTCGCCATGCGGTATCAACTTACAACAGAAGTCGAAAGTTAAAAATTAAACACCCGAAATTGCATAAAACTCTGGATAACTTGTGATGCAACTAATTGTTTTATACTGGAACTTGCCTTCAAAAAGTGCTTCCTTGGTCTTATCCACATTTATTGCATGCTGAACACACGTCCACCTCAACAGGAAGTAAAAAAAACCTGAACTGCGTTAATTGCGTAAATTTTTTAACGCTTTAATTATTTAAAATTAATCGCATGCGTTAACACGTTAATTTTGACAGCGCTAATATATATATATATATATATATATATATATATATATATATATATATATATATATATATATATCAGAGGTCGCGTTAGACTTTCTCATTGTCCGTCATTTTGACGGAGAGGGTTGTAAAAATTCTATCATAACCTATTATTGACCATCAATTTGCATATTTTCTAATCGCTTTTTTCATTCATATTTTAATAATGAAGTTGCACGATGAGCATATAAGCTAAATTATTCCTTTATTTATTTGACAAATTAACAAAAACTCCCATCTGCCTTACCTCATAATATCTTACTCCTGCGTCAACCTGAACTGGGTGCTTGCCTGTGCGTAATCAAACGCATCAAGGGAGACTGTCTTTGCCTCGGAAAGTCGA
>NC_133178.1:63510000-63517500 GCF_049306965.1 Danio rerio
GGGAATAACCACAACTTGCAAAACCCCATTTTCTCCTCAAACACAGTACAGACAGAGACATTTAAACCTGCTGCAGTGTTTTATGTGCATGTGAATCTCCAAAGGCCAGGCATTTCAGAGCTTCCCTGTCCTCCTGCTTTGAAGTTTAGAAGCTGCTCTGTGTTTTGTGCTTTTCTCATTCTCCTTTACATATGCTGTGTTTCTATATGGCTCGTCCAGAGATGTTTAGCGGAGCACAAAACTCAGATGCACCCACCGAGAATGTGAATCGGCAACCAATGTTTGACTGAACAATGCCAGACTGCCATGGGGACTGCTCAATCTTCCAGTGGTATTACTTCATATTTTCCTTTCTCTTTAGCTATTTACCACAAATTATTATATATTTTGAAGATGGATAATCTGAAAATGGTTTATTTAACAGAAACAACAGTTTGAAAAGCTGTAAACTGAGGGTTAAAACAAGTAAATATTGAGAAAATCACCTTTAAAGTTGTGTAAATGAAGAGCTTAGCAATGCATATTACTAATCAATAATTCTGTTTTGGTATTTAAACAGTTTGAGATGTACAGAATGCTGTCATGAAACTTGGCCTTTATTGTTTTTATCATTAATATCTCATTAAAAGCTGAACAGAAATTGACGTGGGATCAGGAATGAAGGATGGATAGATACAGAAGTGTCGAGCAGGTGGATGATGAATGTTTGAGCTTAATTCAGTAGCTTATAGATAAACAGAGATTCATCAATCATATGAATCACGATGAAAAACTTTTGAGCATTTTCAGTATCATTTTACTTTTGGTTTTTAGTGTTGCAATTAATGATGATTTCCATATCTTCGCTGTGCAATAACACTGGCTTTATTTGTTTATTTGTTTTGAAAGATATGTCCTCAGGCTACATCTATTTGATCAGAAATACCATACTTTTACACTATTTAATTTTACTGAAAATTAAATGTGTTTTATTTGTCTTTTTACAATGCAATTTATTCCTTTGATGTAAAGCTGAATTTCATGAAATGATTTCTGAAATCATTCTAATATGTTTATTTAAATGTTAAAGAAACTATAAATAATACCACTAATAAAAATAATAATAATAATAGTAATAATAATAGTAACAACAATAGGGGTGGCGCTTTGGCACAGTTGGCGCTGTCGCCTCACAGCAAGAAGGTCGCTGGGTCAGTTGGCATTTCTGTGTGGAGTTAGCATGCACTCCCTGTGTTGGCGTGGGTTTCCTCCGGGTGCTCCGGTTTCCCCCACAGTGCAAACACATGCGCTATGGGAGACTTGAGTAAGCTAAACTGTCCGTGGTGTATGTGTGTGAATGAGAATGTATGGGTGTTTCCCAGTGTTGGGTTGCAGCTGGAAGGACATCCGCTGAGTAAAACTATGTTGGATAAGTTGGCGGCTCATTCCGCAGTGGTGACCCCTGATTAATAAAGGGACTGAGATGAAAAGAAAGTGAATGAATGAATAACAATAACTTTATAATTACTATTATTATTATTTTACAAATGCAAGTAAACTATAAAGTAACTAAACTATTTTAATAATAACTAATAAACAATAATGATAATATTAATATTAACAGTAATAATAATAATGATAATAATAATAATAATAATAATAATAATAATAATAATGTTATTGACAATAACATAATAATAACAATTAATAATACTAATAATAATAATAATAATAATGTTATTAACAATAAAATAATAATTAATAATACTAATACTACTACTACTACTACTACTACTACTACTACTAATAATAATAATGCTATTATTATTTTTTTTATAATATTATTCATTTCTTTTCTTTTCAACTTAGTCCCTTTATTAATCTGGGGTCACCACAGCGGAATGAACCACCAATTTATCCAGCATTTGATTAACGCAGTGCCCATCCAGCTGCAACCCATCACTGAGTAAAACAACATTATTATTATTATTATTATTATTATTATTATTATTATTATTATTATTATTATTATTATTATCATTATTATCATCATTATTATTATTTTTATTATTATTATTAGTTTTTATTAAAATAATTTTGTTACAGTATATTTTATTTGTATTTGTAAAATTTTGTGTTATTAATATATTTTTAAATTAGCATTTATGATCAGTATATTGTAAATATATACACATAGATGATAAAACAATTTCTAAAAAAGGAAAATAAACATATATATATATATATATATATATATATATATATATATATATATATATATATATATATATATATATATATATATATATATATATATAGGTAAAATATTTATATTTTAATAAAAAATAAATAAATGAAAAAACATGATATAAAATTAAGCACCAAATCAGCATATTAGGATATCCGAATGATCATGTGACTCACGAGAGGAATGGCATTTCATTAAAAGAGCTTTAAAATATGTATAGTATGCTTACTAGTCTTATTAGTTGTATTTAGAATACTTTTTGTTTTTCATTTCTTTTACTGTTAAAGTTTAATGCTGTAACCCAAATTCTCCTTCCCAGATACAGTTAATATAGTAAATGCACATCATATCTTTATGAACTTCTGTAGGCTATTTGATCCCAAAAGTGAAACATCTTGATGGAGGACTCGAGTCACACTCCAACTGCTAATACTTCTTTATTTATTTATTTTGTATTTATTTATTTTATTACATAAAAAAACACTTTGAAGAAGTGAGCATCAGTCTCAGAGCTGCATGAGTTTCTATTCTCAGCAGGTTCCTCAGAGCCGCATCATCACTGTCAGATTTCCCACAGTTTCTCCTGCTTTGAGACCGCCAGCTCTGCAGGATACAGGAGCACACAATGAGCATCACACACACACACACACACACACACACACACTTGAACGTCTCTAGAGTCAATAATCCCAGCGCTTTCTTTTAAGTCGTCCCCACATTCATTTTCACCCCAGCCGGCGCGAGTACAAAATGTAAACACACGCGTTTTTTAAAAGTATACTTTTATTTTGTACAAACATTAGTGCATATGAAATATGTAAAATGCACATATTTACACAATGACTTTGAGCAGATCCTTTAATTATTCACATCAATTCCCTGCAAGCAGAGAGAGGCTGTTTTCTTCTTCACAGCAGAGCATTTCATTCAATATGAACTTAAAAGTCAACATGAAAATAACACTGACTCATAATATGCACTCCTGAGGGCGGTTGCACCAGCCGTACGCAAGCTAAAACACAGCCTAAAGCTGTCCCTTAAAGTGAAGTTTATTTAGAAACTAATTTCGAGAGGATCGCATACTTATGATTGATCACAGCTGGTCCTGCATCAGCTAACAAATCCCTGCAGGCACAGAACGTCAACATGACATCGTTGACGTCAATTGGGTTGATGTCAGAATTTAATATCAGGCCGACGTCAGTCTCCAATGTCCAACCTAAACTCAACCTAACATCAACCAAATATCAATGTTTAATCATATCAGACCTTGACGTTGTGTGGACATCTATCAGATTTTAGTTACTTCCCAACACAACCTAAAATCAACCAAATATCAAAATTTGACATTGTTATTGGACATCAATCGGTTTCCTCCCACAGTCCAAAAACACACAATATAAATAATTTGAGCATACCAAATTGCCACCATAGACCAGCTCTTAGTAAGCAGTATAGCTATAGAACTTCATTAAGATCTACCAAAGCTTAAACTCCTCTCTTGCTAATGACAGAGAGCCCCGAGCTCGAGAATCAATCTAAAATTAACCAAATATTAAAGTTTAATCATATTAGACCTTGACGTGTGTGGACATCTATCAGACGTTGGAGTTTGGTCACTTTCCAACACAACCTAAAATCAACCAAATATCAACATAATCTGACATCATTATTGGACATCAAAATAGTGTATTTTCTTAGATGCTGGCTAGACATTGAGCTTTGGTCACCTGACGTCATGACCTAAATCTAACCTAATATTTACGTCTCGTAATGTTGTGTGCCTGTTGGGATGATTAACCAATCAGAGGATTCCTAACTCACTATAAATAGCCAGAGTTTGTTACCTCAGTCATGAAAGAACCACCCCCCCCTTCCCACCCCTACTCCACCTTGCTTTTTCTAGATTGGGCGACACGGCGGCCCAGTGGTTAGCACTGTTGCCTCACAGCAAGAATATCACTGGTTAAAAGTCCTTACTGGACCAACCAACATTTCTGTGTGGAGTTTACATGTTTTCCTTATGCTTGCGTGGGGTTCCTCGGTTTCCTCCCACAGTCCAAAACTACACAATATAAATAATTTGAGCATACCAAATTGCCACCATAGACGAGCTTTTAGTAAGCAGTTTAGCAGTAGGACTTCATTTAGATCTACCTGAGCTTAAACTCCCCTCTCGCCCTGCAAATGAGAGGGAGCCCCAAACTCGAGAATCAACCTAAAATCAACCTAAACATTACCAAATATTAACGTTTAATCATATTAGACCTTGACTTTGTGTGGACATCAATCAGACGTTGGATTTTGGTCACTTTCCAACACAACCTAAAATCAACCAAATATCAACATAATCTGACATCATTATTGGACATCAAAATAGCGTATTTTCTTAGATGCTGGCTAGACATTGAGATTTGGTCACCTGACGTCATGACCTAAATCTAACCTAATCTTAATCTCATGATGTTTTGTACCTGTTGGGATGATTCACCAATCAGAAGATTCCTAACTCTCTATAAATTGCCAGAGTTTGTTACCTCAGTCATCTTCATCTTGAGGAATCCCTCCTCCCACCCCTACTCCTCCTTCCTTTTTCTAGATTGGGCGACACGGCGGACCAGTGGTTAGCACTGTTGCCTCACAGCAAGAATGTCACTGGTTAAGTCTTTTCCGGACCAACCAACAATTCTGTGTGGAGTTTACATGTTCTCCTTATGCTTGCGTGGGGTTCCTCGGTTTCCTCCCACAGTCCAAAAACACACAATATAAATAATTTGAGCATACCAAATTGCCACCAAAGACGAGCTCTTAGTAAGCAGTATAGCTGTAGGACTTCATTGAGATCTACCTGAGCTTAAACTCCCTTCTTGCCTTGCTAATGAGAGGGAGCCCCGAGTTTGAGAATCAACCTAAAATCAACCTAAAATTAACCAAATATTAACATTTAATCATATTAGACCTTGACGTTGTGTGGACATCTATCAGACGTTGAATTTTGGTCACTTTCCAACACAACCTAATATCAACCAAATATCAACATAATCTGACATCATTATTGGACATCAAAATAATGTATTTTCTTAGACGCTGGCTAGACATTAAGCTTTGGTCACCTGACGTCATGACCTAAATCTGACGTAATATTACTGTCTTATAATGTTGTGTGCCTGTTGGGATGATTCACCAATCAGAAGTTTCCTAACTCTCTATAAATTGCCAGAGTTTGTTACCTCAGTCATCTTCATCTTGAGGAATCCCTCCTCCCACCCCTACTCCTCCTTGCTTTTTCTAGATTGGGCGACACTGCGGCCCAGTGGTTAGCACTGTTGCCTCACAGCAAGAATGTCACTGGTTAAAAGTCCTTACTGGACCAACCGACATTTCTGTGTGGAGTTTACATGTTCTCCTTATGCTCACGTGGGGTTCCTCGGTTTCCTCCCACAGTCCAAAAACACATGACATAAGTAAATAGACCATACCAAATCGCCACCATAGATGAAGCTCTTAGTAAGCAGTATAGCTAAAGGACTTCATCGAGATCTAGAGTTCAAACTCCACTCTTGCCTTGCTAATGAGAGGGAGCCCCAAGCTCGAGAATCAACTTAAAATTAACCAAATATTAACATTTAATCATATTAGACCTTGACGTTGGATGAACATCTATCAGAGCTTGGATTTAGGTCACTTTCCAACACAACCTAAAATCTACCAAATATCAACATAATTTAACATCGTTATAAGACGTCATAAGACATCGTTTTCTTAGACGCTGGCTAGACATTGAGCTTTGGTCACCTGACCTAAATCTAACCTAATATTAACGTCTTATGTTGTGTGCTAGTTGGGATGATTTACCAATTGGATGAGTCCTAACTCTCTATGAATAGCCAGAGTTTGTTACCTCAGTCATCTTTATCTTAAAGAATCCGCCCTCCCACCCCTACTCCTCCTTCCTTTTTCTTAGATTGGCCGACACGGTGGCTCAGTGATTAGCACTGTTCCCTCACATGTTCTCTTTAAGTGAGTATGAGGAGAACATGTAAACTCCACACAGAAATGTATGTTAGTCCAGTTACGACTTTTAACCAGTGACATGGGTAAAAGTCTTTACCGGACCAATCATCATTTGTGTGTGAAGTTTACATGTTCTCCTCATGCTCGCGTGGGGTTCCTCGGTTTCCTCCCACAGTCCAAAAACACACGATATAAGTAATTTGACCATACCAAATCGCCACCATAGACGAGCTCTTAGTAAGCAGTATAGCTATAGGACTTCATCGAGATCTACCTGAGCTCAAACTCCCCTCTCTCCCTGCAAATGAGAGGGAGCCCCAGACTCGATGATCTTTTAAGCTCAGGGCTCTCTTACCGGACAGCATAATTAATCATCAGCTAAGTGTGAACTCTTGAAAGCACACTGAGTTAAAAGTTATACATTCATTCATTCATTGAAGCCTTTCCAGCCACAACCCAGCAATGGGAAACACCCATACACTCTCACATTCACACACACTCATATACTAAGCCCAATTTAACTTATTCAATTCACATGTACCGTTTGCCTTTGGACTGTGGGGGAAACCGGAGCACCCGGAGGAAACCCACCCCAACATGGGGAGACCATGCAAACTCCACATAGAAATGTGATGCAACTGAAACAAGAACAAATTTAGTTACAAACTAGCGAGTAGTTAATAAAACCTCTAGTGTGGACTTTACTTATGAACAGCTGGTGCGACGCTACCCAGGTCTTACAGTAATTTTACATCAAACACAGTCCCTTTCTTTTTAAAAGAGTTTACATCTACAGAAATCAGCAGCGGATAACCCTTTACACACTCTGAAAAAAAAGACATCTCTCCAGTGTACAATTTTACTGTCATGAAAATTTACATGACCTAAATGAAAATAAATTAAATAAATTAAATGCAAAATAATAATAACTGGACATGAGAACACTTTATTATAAGGTGACAGTTATTATTGGTGACATCATGTTATTACTACACTAACAGCTATTTATTATGAATTATTACAAGCAAAAATCCCTAATGCTGAGTTTTTTTGCTCCGATTTTGACTCGCTGACAGGTTTTGAGAAATCGCCGACTAATGAAATCACAGGCAAATTGGTGCTCGTGCACGTGAGTGACAATCACAATAGGAACTATCAAAGACACGATCTGAGAGAATCGCAGATGAGTCGCCGATGACTGTGAGATAATTGGCGTGCTGAATATCTGTAGCTGTTGGCGATTTAAATCATGTCTTGTG
>NC_133178.1:63522500-63595000 GCF_049306965.1 Danio rerio
AAACATATCAGCCTTGAAAATAGCAACTTTTTATTTTAAGTCCATTTGTGTGCCTCGGATGTTTTCTAACCTTCTGCGTCTTGAGGTTTTAATGCTGTGTTCACACCAGACGACGGAAGGAAGAAGCGTCAAGCGCGACTGATTTCCATGTTAAGTCAATGCAAACGCGCAAATTTTTCAGCCTTAATAAAGCACATAAACACTGTTATTTTCTTAATGAAATCCATGTTAGCCATTTAGCAATGAAGCTAGAGTCAATGGGCAGACAGAAGCCACGCTTATCACGCGAATCTGCGTCTGTTCTGAAGTGAATTTGACGCACGAACAAAGCGGGGTTTGAAGTAGACTCAAAAGTTCACGCGGCTATTTTCGCGCAATTAGCGTGATTTATCCGCACATTCCACGTCAGGTGTGAACACAGCATTACAAAGCGTTCTGTACACCTGAAGGGAAAAAAAAGTGCAGAAAATCTCCTGATGTCATGCGCTCCAGCATAAAGAACATTGATACAGTGGTTGGCTAGCAAAATAAAAAGCACAGTCCACTGCTCTTTTCATTAATTCATTCATTCATTCCTTTTCTTTTCGGCTTCGTCTTCCACCGCAAATGAACGGCCAATTTATCCAGCACGTTTTTACGCAGCGGATGCCCTTTCAGCTGGGAATCACTGGGAGCTTTCTAAAGTCAATAAAAAGATAAGTTGCGCCTCTCACTTTTCAGAGCTGATGTGTTTGATGTGATCAGAGCCTAAGGGCCTACTCACACTTTGCCATCCGTACCATGCCCAGGCCCATTTCCCGGATCGTTTGAGAAGTGTAAGTGCGCTGAATCAGGCTCAAGCACGGTTCACTAGGCCGGCCCTGGTCCGGTTGGAAGAGGTGTGCCTGAGCCCGGTTCACTTGGGCTTTGAACTGAAAGCGAGACGTGACTTTTACGGGGCTGTTTCATATGGATTTATTAATCATTCTTACTGTTCAGTGAACGCAAACTGCCGTAGTTTATTAAAGACGCAAACTCCTCACAGCTGCGCGCCTTCAGCAGACCCCCTCATTCCTGCAGCACGAGAGCTTTATGACTGTTTATGAGCGCCAAAAGTGGCGGATCTGTTCAGCGAAATATCTGACTGTGTGTCCCCGCATCCCTAAAGACTGTTTGGCGAAATATTTGACGGCATATCAAACAACTGATACGATATAACTAGAGAAATCCCCACTGTGCTGCTGAGTGAGAGAACGCTTCTCAATGAACAGCGCAGCAGCAATGATGTAAGCGTGCCGAAGCCTGTTTGTGGTGTAAGCGCGGCCGTCGGGGAAGACGGGAGGGGGGACAAGGGTGCTTTGGCCCGGTTCGAGGCAACTGTACCTAGTGTGAGTACGGCCTTAGCCTCCACTTTTTCCAAGATTATTGTGTATTAATTTGAGCAGAACTTATTAAAACATTTAACCAAAATCCCAAAAATTTAATTTGCGACAATAAAACAGGAAAATATAACTTGTTTTCAAGTTTTAGCCTAGAAAAATACATCATCCCAGCAGCACTCCATAATGTTTCATGTTGACTTTCAAATTCATCTGCAGTTTCGTAAAACTACAACTTCCAGAGTCTGACCTGCATCACCAAGTAGCCTCAAACTCTTGTTTATTTTCCGTTCACGTCTTTCAATCTCAACTCCACCGCCGACTGAACTCCTCCAGAAAGATGGCGAAGCCCTTAACATCAGGGTACATCTCCCTTACCATCAGCAGCTCATCTGGAGACAATGTTTTTTTCTTGGGTTCAAAGGAACCAAGAGTGAAAACACAACTCCACCTCTCCAGCAATTCCCATGAAGCTGTTGATATCGGGGACTCGGACATGTTTGACTTCCAGGACCGGCCTCAGCTTCGCACAGACTTGTGTTTTGATGATGGTGTTTGGAGCTCAAAGGCAGTCTCTGCATAGCGCCACCTGGCCCTGGATGAAGTCTCTGCACGGGCAGATCCGCTGGTGTTTGGCACTGACTCCGGCACAGCTGAACAGCAGCGGCTCCTTCTGCTGGAAACACTCTCTCCTGTCCACTTGTACGGCTGGAAACACATGGTTCTTCTCCGCTTCCAGAGACTCACACTGAGCATTAAGCCTGAAACACACAGATTTACGCACAATCAAGACTGTGGAAAAGAAGACAAAGACAATAGAGCTCAGTGTGATACAGCACAACAACAGATAGAGAACAGTGAATGCTTTCCACTGTTAATGTTTTTTTAAACAAAAAAACTAAATATTTTAGACTTCAAGGATCACGTGACACTGAAGACTAGAGAAATGTTGGGGAAATTTTATTACACACTGTAGATAAATAATACAAAACTAATATATATATATATATATATATATATATATATATATATATATATATATATATATATATATATATATATATACATATATATACTTATATATATTTATATATATATACATACATATATATATATATATATATATATATACATACATCATATATATATATATATATATATATATATATATATATATATATATATATATATATATATATATATATATATATTTATATATATATATATATATATATATATATATATATATTTTTTTTTTTTTTTATATATTTTTTAAATAATTTATCATCAATATTCATATTTTTGCTCGCCACGATTGGTCGAACCCCAAAGTTGCACTCATTTGTATTTCATTCATTCATTCATTCATTTTCTTGTTGGCTTAGTCCCTTTATTAATCCGGGGTCACCACAGCGGAATGAACCACCAACTTTTCCAGCAAGTTTTTACGCAGCGGATGCATTTATAATAATAAAACAAAGTGTTTGATCATCTTTAATTTTATAAGCGCAGACCGGAAGATATGTGTTGCTTCATTTTTACATATATAAATGCTATGCTGAGTGAAAACGGCACATTATTTCACTCATATTTTCACATTTCATTTCATTATTCGAAATATTACAGAAGACACTTCATTAGCATTTATAATGCTTTCGGTGTATATAAATATGACTTTTGCAAATTTGATGCAAAAACTATCATGAGACGTATTTGACCCATATAGATGGTGATTTATAATTTTTAGCATGGGTTGAAACATTTTTTTTGTTACATTCACCAAAATATCCAACAAATTCTACCAGTAAACTGGTTCATAATTAAAGTATTTAGTTAGTTAGTTGGTTAGTTAGTTAGTTAGTTAGTTAGTTAGTTAGATAAATAAATAAAGGTACGAGAGCTGTCACTGGTGTGGTATCTTTTCAAAAGGGATTCATTTGTTACTTTGGGTGCTTTCACACCTGCCTTATTTAGTTCGATTGAATCGCTCTAGAATTCATTTTCCGTCTTGGTGCGGTTCGTTTGGGCAGGTGTGAATGCAGCAATCGTACTCGAGTGCGCACCAAAAGCGGAGCAAATAAGCATACCGAGACCTGCTTGAAAAGGTGGTCTCTGTAAGCTTTTAAATGAACCCTGGAGCAGTTTGTTTGTGGTAAGAATATGATCCGAACTAATACAGACACAAACTGCAAAAAGTACTGCGCCTTTTGGACTAATCCAGCTGCCATAGTCCGATGCGCTGTGCATCATGGGATATGGAGGAAAAATATTTGTTTACAGCGCTTTTACCAACAGAGAGAGAGAGGGAAAACATTACCTGATGGATTGTTGGTATCATTTCCGCAAGATGACCATGTCGCAGTTTAGCTACATTAATTCACGCCTCCTCCTGAAGTGATGTGCGATACATTAAACACTGTTTTCCAGCCATGGCCGTGCTTCATTCTCGAAATGTATAGTTTGTAGGAATACAATCAGTCAGTGCAGTCGTCCATAGTAAAAAGCCACATTTTGTGTCTGCCGGTTTTGTTTACTGGCGAGAGTTCATTGGCATTTTCCCGCACGTTAAATCTGACCAATCGATAAGCAGTTTAGGAAGTATGTTTAACAACATCTGGCCAATGAGGGATGTTGATTTTGTCAGATGACTGCATTGTGGTTCTTTTCAACTGGTTCGGACCAAAGCCAGCAGTATGGTGTGAAAACTACCCAAAGACGGTGGAAAAATGCAACAATGTATCATTTTTTGCCCTTGAACCGGACCAAATAACCCGAGCTACAGATGTGAAAGCACCCTAAGGTGTCCTCATTGGTTGCTTTTCCACTATCGCGCCTAAAGCGAGTGAGCCAGTCGCATTTTCACTGTCACATCCGGGGCCTGATCGGGCCAAGCCAGGGCTTCCTCTGGGCCGGTGGCCGGCCTTTTTTAGCCCGCAGAATACCTTGGGCCAAAGAGGGCCAGCTGGGGCTTAAGGGTGGAGTGAAAGGAGAAGTGGAGTTTGTTCGAGTCTGATAAAGATGGCGTGCCACCATTACACAAGTTTTCTATTTCATTAATATTCAGCTTCAAGTGCCATTTAAAGGCTTAACTGTGTTAATTAGGTTAACTACTGTAGGCAAGTTAGATGGTTGGACAACAGTGCTAATTCTGTAATCAATCAAAATAAGTAATTTCTTAAGGGGTAATGATATTGACCATGAAAATTTTAATTTAGCAAACGCTATTGCCCAGATTACCTTACAATTAAAGAGGCATTCAGCTAATCAACAAGAAGATGCAGCAAGTGCCAATTATATAAAGGAATTGTTAGTGCTAACATAATTAATGCTAGAGTAAGGAGGGAGGAGTTTTTATAGAGAGAAGAGGGTTTTTACAGGTGGTTTGTCAGGCCCACTCACCTGTATAAGACACACCTCATAAATGTCTGGTGCAAATGTGTAAAAAACTGGTGCAAGTGTTGGTTAAAGTGTCAGAGAGATAAAGAAGTGTTTTCTACAGGTGGTTTGTCAAGCCCACTAACCTGCGGGCAAGTTACTTTTACCACAGAAGTAATAATAATCATAGTAAATTCTTGAAAAATCCCACAGTGAATCGCTACTCCTGGTTTTATAGTCACGTCAGCGCTACTCTACTAAAACAGCAAACACACTCATGCAAAAAGGCACATAATTCAAAAGAAACGTTACGCATCTCTTACCCATTGAAGGCCTCGATGCTGTTGATGAAAGGAAAGAAAGCTGGCTCGCAGATGAGGCCGGCGTCCTGGCATGTTTTCACACAGGACGAGTCCTCTGGAGACAGCAGGAGCCGCAGGGCGCTGAGGGGGGGCCAGCAGGCCGGAGCGCTGATGTTCGGAGCCCAAATCAAAGCCGTGGAGTTGGGCAGCTGGAGGAAAGGACTGGGTGGATTCCCTGGCCACGATCTGGATTCGTTGGCTGCAGGGAACGGGCTGCTGCGCTGACAAAAATCCTGCAGAAAACACCACAAGCAGAACATCACATTCCAATGCCCGTGACAGAAAAGATCTGAACAAGAGACGTATTACAGTATGTCACGAAGTTTGAAGATATTATAAATATTCAAATTCAGTTTCAAGAAGCTCCTGCAACCGATGCTAACAATGAACTTCTTTTTCTAAATGACGAGTTTTAAGTCATAAAGTTTATCAGACGGACAAATGAATTGGATAGATGAATGGATAGATAATAGAGATATTGAATGGATAGATGGTACAGAGATACTTTAAATGGATGGATAGATGAATGGAGAGACCGTAAAGATATTGTTAAGATGGATAGACAGGCAGTAGGGAGATTGTTTGGAAGGAAGGAAGGAAGGAAGGAAGGAAGGAAGGAAGGATGGATGGATGGATGGATGGATGGATGGATGGATGGATGGATGGATGGATGGATGGATGGGTGATGTGAAATTGTTTAAATGCATGGATGAATGGATGGACGGTAAAGAGATCGTCTAGATGGATAAATAGAAGGTAGAAAGATTGTTTAGATAGATGAACAGATAAATGAATGAATGGAGAGACTGTAGAGAGATGATTTAAATGGATGGATGGATGGAGGTATAGAGCTTGTTTAGATGGATGGACAGACAGTAAAGAGGTTGTTTGGAAGGAAGGAAGGATGGAAGGAAGGAAGGATGGATGGATGGATGGATGAATGGATGGGTGGATAGATTAATGGAAAGTGTAGTATAGATATGTAGAAGGTGTAGTATCAATAGATTAGAGGGATGAATGGACAGATTGATGGATGGATGGATGACAGAGATTGTTTAAATGGATGGACGGACAGTGGGTAGAATGTTTGGAAGGGAGGATGGATGGATGGATGGATGGATGGATGGATGGATGGATGGATGGATGGATGGATGGATGGATGGATTGATGGATGGATGGTAGTGAAATTGTTTAGATGAGTGGATGGATGGATGGACAGTAAATAAATCATTTAGATGGATGAATGGAGGGTAGAAAGATTGTTTAGATAGATGAACAAAGGGTAGAGAGATTGTTTAGATGAATGGATAAATAGATGGATGGTAGAGAGATTGTTTAGATGGATGGAAAGACAGACGGTAGAGAGATTGTTTGTTTGGAAGGATGGATGGATGGATGGATGGAAGGATGGAAAGTAGTGAAATTGTTTAGATGGATGGAAGGATGGAAAGTAGTGAAATTGTTTAGATGGATGAAAGGATAGACAATAAAGAGATTGTTTATATGGATGGATTGACGGCAGAGATATTGTTTAGATGGATGAATGCATGGATGGTAGAGAGATTGTTTGGATGGATAGATGAATGGTAGAGAAACTGTTTGGATGGATGGATGGATGGATGGATGGATGGATGGATGGATGGATGGATGGATGGATATGTGGATGGATGGATGGATGGATGGATGGACGGATGGATGGATGGATGGATGGATGGATGGATGGATGGATGGATGGATGGATGGGTGGATGGACGGTAGAGAGATTGTTTAGATGGATGGTAGAGAAATTGTTTGGAAGCATGGATATTAGTGAAATTGTTCAGATATATGGATGGATGGATGATTGAGATATTGAGATATTGTTTAGATGGATATACAGTATGGATAGATGGTAGATAGATTGTTTGGTTGTTTGTTTGGATGGATGGATGGATGGATGGATAGATAGATGGACGGACGTATATATAGATAGATGTTGTAGGATTCATTGACAAAGTGTTGTAAATAGTATAACATACATCAACACACTTTACTATAGCATGACTCAGAAACACTGTTGTCTCTTGCTGTAAATTACTATAGCATTGTCATGTGGGAGGAGATGTCTTATAGACCTATGACAGATGAGCAAATTCTTAAAAATGAAAGACAGAAAAACACACTCAAATGTATAGAGAGATGCAGCAACAGAACAGAGTACAGCAGGTTCCTGTAGATTAGATTTGTCCTGCAACATCCGACAAATTTAGCCTCTAACCAGTTTTTGTATAGTTGCCTACAAGTGTCAGGTGAGTCCGAAGAGCTTTATTGGCTAGTTCAGATGTGTTTAATTAGGGTTGATCTGAACTCTGCAGGAGAGTCAAAATACAAAATATCATTGTTTTTAACTAATATTGAACTGTTTTAACTGTTTCAACTTAATAAAGTGATAAAACTATTCCTCAATTGCAACAGTCGTTATAGCTTTTAAATGTTGTTTTGGATTTTGAGCTCAAAAGTTATTGAAGCTGTAGTAACTTCAGTTTTCAGAAGTGTGCGTTTCAGTGTATGTGCTCACATCAGATCCCAAAGGCATCCAGCAAGCAAGCTCAGCGTATATGTAGTGCACTTCATAGGCGAAAAATGCTTACCCTTATTCTCTTTTATTTTTGTCTACGGGTGCATGTGCGTGCAATCATAGACTTGCATTGCTTCCAAATTGTACACGATCTGTCCTAAACTTTAGGCTACATAGATAACAATGTGTCTAAAATATGAAAAGTAATGGATGATATACTCTCAGTTCATTCCATTCAGAAGGGTTCATTCTTATTTCCTAGGGCCCTATCATACACCCGGCGCAGTGTGGCGCAAGGCGTGGCGCAGTAGTCTTTTGGTAGTTTCAGCTTGCCGCAAGAGTCGTTTTGAGGCGTTGCGCTACGCTGTTTAAATAGCAAATGCATTAGCGCTCATTTGTGCGCCCATAGGCGTTCTGGTCTAAAAAGGAAGGTGTTCTGAGGCGGACCGCTGGCGCATTGCTATTTTGAGAAACTAAAGTAGATTTTTCATTAGACCAAAACTAACCCGGTCTAAACTCCGGCGCAGAGTTGCACCTCGCTTACACACTGCTTAATTCGCACAAGAGAGCAATAGACAAATATCTTTACATATGAGAAAATGTAAATATTAAGGATATATATAGGATATAATAAGAATAGATATAGAATATAAATATAAAGGATTAAAATATTACAAAACATATTCATTTCTAGCCTACATAAATATGAAAAATCACTGCTTTTATGTCTTCTTCATCTCAGGGGGCTTTTTCAGTTCATTCATAACAATTTGCTTTTGTATAATGTTATTATTATTAGCAATATTATTTATTATATCCATATTTATATTTGTTTTATTAAAAACAAGCTTAGATTTGTCCACCTGTCAGGTTTTAGACCATATGGGGCATGGCAGGTGTATTTGGAAATAACTCAGTATTTTGAGCACACTTGGTCATTATTGTTCATTTATTCGTTTGCTAGAAATTAGAACTGAATTTAGAAATAGTCTTGAAACAAATCTTTGCACTTAACAAACAAAATCAATTATTTATAATTGATGTCTGTGCGTAAAGGTTTCCCTATTCAAGAGCGAAAGTGAAAGTGATCCATTATCTCTAATTCTCACGCAGTAGATGCTCTGTTAACAATAAACTGTGAACTGTTTGCTTGTGAAATGCTCAGTTTTTCCACTTAGACTTACTTTGCGTCCTGTAAATAGCGAATGCGCTCTTGGCGTGACGCAGCTGGCTCTTAAAGGGAATGGGAGATGAGACTCTAATTGGTTTATTCTCAAAACACACCTATAACTCATTAAGAAAATAAACTCAACCCTTTTAGACCATGCGCCACGGCGCAAAGCGCATTTTTCTGTCCGTAAATTAGCAAAAATGCGTTCTGACACGCCCTGAAAGCGTTTGCGCCCTGCGCATGGACCGTCAAAACAGAGCCCCTAATCTCTTTGAAGGTTTTTACCCTCTGGAGTGACAGATTTTAAGGGGATTTGGGCATAGGGATGAGCCCTTCCAACCCAGGCCTTTCTGAAAATGTACCACTACATTTCTGGAAAGCGCCCAATCTGTCCAATGAGATATGTGTTTTGCAGTTCGCAAATCCACCAGGGGCTGCTGTGTTCGCTTTTTAACATCTCAAATTTCTCCAAGAAAAGGCACGGCCTGTTTTGTTTGATCACATTTTCAGATCTTACCACATTTCCATCGTTATTTACTTGATTATTTTAGTTTTTAGCTTCTGCTTTCTGAAACCGTTCTTCACCAGGACTCAAACCTCCAGTTTGCCGATGTACATGACGAGCTACTGGACAAAGTCGTCCATATGGAAGTAAGCGGTCAGCTAATAAGCGCGGAAAAGAATGGCATCATACCGCCCCGTATCGTTCGTTTTAAAGACGAAATGCTGCCATACGTACTTCTGGCTACATAATTCACAATCTCCAGAAATGTATATATGGGTACGTTTTCTCAGCCTATGTTGAGCCTTTTAGCAAGGAACACAGTGTGTGACATGAGACAATGGGAAACACTTTAATTTAAGATGACATAGTTACACATGTGCCATACACTTGGTATAGTATTTACATGCAGAATTTAATTTAATTAATCCTAAACCTAACCCACATTCTAACCCCAACCATATAGTAAGTTCATAAAATTAATAGTTAAATGAATAGTTACACTGTAACTACAGCAAGTTCTGCTGCCACTAGCAAGTTCATTCATGCTGTTGACAATCTAAATATATATTTGAGATTAATCATATATAAACTTGGTTTTTCATATATTCATAGTTCCTGAATAGCTTACGTACCTGATGTTGGATGTAAGCGTTGACTCTCTCCAGCATGCCTTCACAAGTGTACTCGTATGGTATCAGCGGCTCTACCTGTGCAAAAAAAAAAAAAAAAGACATACAAACTAGACTCTTAATATTTATTTACCATGAAATGTGGGGAAAACTATAAAGCTATGGCCTTTGACTTAAATTTAAAGATACATCTTACATCATTCATAATAAGTGAACCATTTCCTATTGATTCAGCAAAGCGGCTATTAAAATAAAAACACAGGTTCATTGAACATGTGCTTTAGCTTATATTTCTGTGAAATTGCAAAAATATGCAATTGACTGCAGTTTCAAGGTAAAACGAATGCTAGAGGGCAGTCTGACACAAACAACTTTTGTTCCTTTTCACACTAATGATATTTAAAGGATCATTTTGTCAGTGTTGGCGAGAATACTTTGCCGATACAGAATACCTGCTTTAAAAGTATTTTGTAACGTATTCTGTTACTTTGCTTAATCCTGGTACTGTATTCTCAATACTTGGAATACTTCCCCTTGAAAACTTTCAAGTCTATTAAATGCCACACTATGCGTTGGTAGCAATTTCTGCAAGAAAACAGAGGGCCTCTAATGCTAAACATTACTGACTGATAGGGAAAAATAAATAAAACAATATAATTATTCTTATTAAATAATGTTTATTTATCAAAGTGTCAACAAATTAAGCTTCTGTTTCGGTAATAAAGATAAAAAGTGTTTGAACATAGACAGGATTACTGTCTGTAATTTACAGTATATGTATATAATATGCATTTTGCGTACCCTTGGTATTTCACAGTCTTCACAGAAAAAATATCAGGTATGCAAGAAAAGAAAAACTTTGAAATAGTTTACGTAAAACCAAGGTAATGTAACAGGTTCTATCCAACGTTTTAATTTATATTATGAAAACTTCTCAATTAAGAACAATATTGCAAATATTAGAAGAATTCAAAATATGGTTGCTTTACGAAAATGTAAAGCTCCTGGTCTAAATCCTCCATTTTTGTACACTCAAGTTAACCAGGGCTGCCAACTTTGGCTAGGGTGCCCATAAGTCCCGCCCACATTTGTGTCAGAAAAGCGAACGTAAATTGAAGAAGCGTAAACGAAACCTCTGAAAGCGCAAACGAAACATCAAGCAGCGAATTCACGAACAATGACGTCAAAAAAAGCAGTTTATTTGAAAATCATGGTTGTTGTTCGGTGTTTACGATCGTCCTTTTTGCTGCGGGAGAAAATGGAGGTGTGCCGTGAGAGCATGAGAACAGGGTCATTTGCATGAGTCTCACTGAGTTAACGCTGGTGATTGCAGTTGGGAGTGTTGCTTCTGTTTCTATGGTTTCGGCGGCGCCCGAAGCATTCCAATGGTATTAGGAAAGTAACTGTATTCTAAATACCCTGTTTAAAAATGGTAACTATTACGGAATACAGTTACTCATAAATAGTATTCTAAATACGTACCGCCGTTAAATGTATTCCGTTGCTCCCCAACACTGAATATTAACAACAAATAAACAATTATTCAGCGCAATTCTTTGCACAACAGCGAATAAATACTACAAAACTACTTAACTGTGTCTATGATTTGTAATTGAATTACCTTATCTAGCTCTATACAGACAAATCAAGATAAAACTGTTGTCGCAGTGCACTTTTCTCTTACATCTGCTTTTGAAAACACTATTGATTATTTAGACATAAACCCATATATAGGTATACAAGAAGAACGTGTATCTGAAACATACAACAAAACATTCCCTTAACAGGCGCCCTCTAGTGGATTTGCCATCTGAAACATGCAAAGAAATGTACCCGAAGTAATGTATTTTAGGTTTCACAAACATGCTGAGGCACATACTGCCATTATAAAACTCTTATATAATAAAATATTCATATCAGTACTGGCTTAGTGAACTTGAACATTTGGAATTATATGAGCGTGAGTGAATTAAAAGCAAAGGTCATTTGTGACTGATCTATTCCTTTGGAGACAAAGACAAACTTACCTGCCATTAGTTATAAAAGCAGAAACATTTACCCTTTAATAAGGTTTTATACCTGCGCCCCTGTTTCCAATAAAAACCCGAGCATATGATTTGATGTTCCACTGTCTAGACTGACTCGACAATGCAAAACCAATATCAAATAGCGAAAAACTAAGAATAATAAAAATACTGATCTGATATTTAGAAATGGTAATGCTCCTGTATGGAAATAAATTATAGTTAATAGTGAATTATTTCCTGCCTATTATGTTTATTAGTATTTATGAAGCACATACACTCACTGGCCACTTTATTAGGTACACCTGTCCAACTGCTCGTTAACACAAACTTCTTATCAGCCAATCACAAATTGGACAATAGAAGATTGGAGAAACGTTGCCTGCTCTGATGAGTCTCCATTTCTGCTGCAACATTCGGATAGTAGGGTCAGAATTTGGCATCAACAACATGAAAGCATGGACCCATCCTGCTTTGTATCAACAGTTTAGGCTGGTGGTGGTGTAATGATGTGGGGGATATTTTCTTGGCACACTTTGGGTCCATAAAGACCAATTGATCATCATGTCAGCACCACAGAGTATTGTACACACCACAGAGTATTGTCGCTGACCATTTTCATCCCTTTATGACCAAAGTATACCTTTTGATGGTTACTTCCGGCAGGATGATGCGCCATGTCATAAGGTGCAAATCATCTCAGACTGGATTCTTGAACAGGACAATGACTTCACTGTACTTAAATGGACTCCACAATAACCAGATCTCACTACAATTAAGCACCTTTGGGATGTGGTGGAACGGGAGATTGGCATCATGGACATGCAGCCGACAAATCTGCAGCAACTGCGTGAAGCGATCATGTCAATAAGGAGCAAAATCTTTGAGGAATATCTCCAGTGCCTTGTTGAATCTATGGCCTGAAGGATTAAGACTAGTACTAGTAAGGTGTACCTAATAAACTGGCCGGCGAGTGTATTTTGTA
Source organism: Danio rerio (assembly GCF_049306965.1). Taxonomy (NCBI): domain Eukaryota; kingdom Metazoa; phylum Chordata; class Actinopteri; order Cypriniformes; family Danionidae; genus Danio; species Danio rerio. The sequence goes on from NC_133178.1 coordinate 63,535,467, forward strand.
TGATCTTTTTTTTCTTCTACATTTTTAATCCTACCCACTACTTAAACCCAACTACTACCTTAATACATAACATTTAACGATAGAAAGAAAGAGCTGTACCTTTAAACAAAAAAGCATGATAGCCAAACCTTACAGGAAATTAGTTTTTGACAAAGATCAAATAATTTGATTTTGTTTACGGCTAACAGAGATTACATCTGAATGATGTCTGAATATTTGTGCAGTGCTGAAGCGCAAACCGGAGAGACTGCCTTTCTGAATATCTGTACTGTTTTTTGTTCTTTGCATCCAAAAACATGTTTTTTTCCCCCCTTTTTGTTTGCTTTCCTATTCTTTTTCAAGGTAGATTAAAGAAACTTCATCGAGATCTCCAACTTTTGAAAGGTGCTGCCTGTGTTCCCATAACAACAGGAAGTGTGTGCTTACAAAAAGCAAGTGAGTCAGAGCTAAAGATTAAAATGACTAAAAAAAGTATTCATGGCACCACAGTGTTTAATTGGCACCAAGAAATATAGTTATGGCAAAAGATGAGAGCATCTCCAAGTCTTCCTCTTCCATCCACCATTCTGACTGACACTATATATACACAGCATGGCCAGAAATGAGAGCAACACATATTGTATGTTAGGGATAAAGTACATTCAGGAGGTTGATATCACATAATAAAGCCCAACAGGCTTATCGGCAGGTTGACATTCTGCAAAAACAACCATCCTGGATGTGCTTTATCTGGTTTATTAATCATACAAATTGCATTGTTTTGACCCAAAATGGCTTATTAATTCTTTAATTAAACACAAAGCTGACAGAAATGAAAACAGCTGATGGAGTATACACTAATCTGCACATTATTCAGTTACAAGATTTCGCTAAAGAGTCCAAAACACAAAGCTGACAGAAACAAAGCTGGCTGAATGGATCATATGCTAACTTACAAATTATTCATTCACGAGACGACACCAACTCGTCTAAAACCGAGGCATGACAGACAAGAAGACACATATGAATATAGTTGTATCTGAATATGGATGTCACAGCCATATCACACTGCGGCCTAAGATAGTGGTGGGCAAAGCGAGGCTTCGTGAAACACTGAAACAGTCGAAGCAAATGTGTCGAAGCTTCGAAAAGTTTCGAGGCCCCACTCTACAGTGACACCTAGTGGTCATTTTTGGTGGTCAAGCTGATATTGTTGTTTTGAAATGCTTTAATACCAGTTGGTAATGCTTTGCTCTTGTATCATTTTGTTTCAACATTGATATCCGAATAAACAATTTGAGAATAAAGATGTCTTGTTTTGGTCTTAAAACAAGATTGTAGCTAGATCAGACACCAGTTGTGGCCAGAAGTTAACAATAATTATTTATATTATTAATTAAATTTCCCATTTATTGTATTTTATTAATGTCTACCCAAACCTTAAACCCAACTACCACAGTACTGTAAAATTATTAATTATAGTTTTACAGCGTTACAAAAATGATGCTATATTGATGGCATAACTGCAACTGTATCCTATTTAAGCTACACAAAACAGAAACATGATTAAAATACATGAAACCATGCTTACAGAATATTTGTACATGTCGGGATTCGAACCCAAAACGTCATTCGAAGAACAGTATCAGCGTGCACACGCACAGTCCACTAGGCCATATGAAACAGAATTTTTCTTGACTTTGGCAGCCAAATGGAGATTCGACAGGTCTCGAAACGCTTTTAAGCTGATCCATGCTTTGAATCGCTTTAGTCACGTGACCAGGTGTTGCGCTTTTGACGAGCTTAACAAGCGTTTCGCGCGAATCTCTCGAGTTCGAAAATCTGAACTTCAGCGTACATTTGCACCGCGTTAACCAATCAGAAGCTTGTTCTTGTGGGGGTGTGATTGTGACGTAGAACCTGTTGTCGGTGTTCCGAGGGAAATCCTCCATCCTTCACCGACAACAGTTCATCAAACTCGGCTTGGCTCAGTCAGAAGAACCGCTGAAAGCCTCCATCATCCAGGTTCAGTTTCTGGAGGAGTTTATGAGCTCACAGAGCTGGATGCACCTCTGAAAGGATGTAGTGGACTCAGACACGACCCTAAACGTATCGACACTGTTTTTCAGTCTTCATAAAGCACTTAAACACTGTTATTTTCTTCATAAAATCCATGTTAGCCATTTAGCTATGAAGCTAGAGTCTTCGGGCAGACAGAAGCCCTGCCCATCACGCGAATCCACGTCTGTTCTGAAGTGAATTTGACACGCGAATGAAGCGAGTAACTCAAATGTTCACGTGGCTATTTACGCGCGAATATCGCGATTTATCCGCACGTTCCGCATCTGGTGTGAACACAGCATAAGATTGGTTAAGCACTGAAGCTAAGCAGGGCTGCACCCGGTCAGTACCTGGATAGGAGACCACATGGGAAAGATTGCTGTTGGAAGAGATGTTAGTGAGGCCAGCAGGGGGCTCTCAACCTGTGGTCTGAGTGAGTCCTAATGCCTCAGTAAAGTGAAGGGGACACCATACTGTCAGTGAGCACTGTCTTTTGGATGAGACGTTAAACCGAGATCCTGACTCTCTGTGGTCATTAAAAATCCCATGGCACTTCTCGTAAAACAATAGGGGTCAAATTCCCTCATCATGGCCTCCGAATCACCCCCATCCACTGAATTGTCACTCCACCTAAAGCCCGTTGTGTGGTGAGCGCACTGGCGCCATTGTCTTGTGGCTGCAGTCACATCATCCAAGTGGATGCTGCACACTGGTGGTGCTGCGGAGAGACCCCCCTCATGATTGCGAAGCGCCTTGGGTGTGTGGGCATACACGATAAATGCGCTATTTAAATTGTTATGTAATTACTACATTCAATTACATGTAGGTATATGGAGTTGAATGTATTCACAGATGGTCACCTTGATTTGAAGTTCCCTGATAAGCCTGTGTAGTGGTTGTTATCTTTGAATAACATGCCTTGTAATGTCTGATGGCAATTAATCAGAACTGAGTATTCCAGTCTGCCGTCTGTATAAAGCAGTTCACCAACCATTGTACCAGATGATAGGTAAGCTTACCTTGTATTTCAGTAGCTCTTGAACAGCTTTCTCAAACTCTTGCGAGTTGTTGAAGTCTACTGTTATGACGTGGGGTTTGCCGATGTACTGTTCAGTGTACGGATGCTGTGACGACACCTGATGGGCAGACAAATAAATATAAATATGAGTTGATAGCCTATTAACTGCATTTCGAAATGTTTTAGAAAATAAAATAAAATAAAAAAATATTAAATGAAATGAAATAAAATTATTATTATTATTATTATTATTATTATTATTACTATTATTATTATTATTATTATTATTATCCAGCACATTTACCGCTAAGAAAAAATGTCAAAATAATTTTTTACTTATTGCAAAACCCATGTGAGACTATATTGAGAATAATAAACATATTGCTACATGCACACTATATCTACATTTGACTGTGCATTAATTATTTTTTTTTGTTTGTGGTTATTTTATGTTTGTGAATATTTGGGTAATTTATTGGAGTGAGAATCACATTCAACAAGCCATAACACTTAAGCAATTAAACAATTAAACTTCTTAACTGAAAGATAGACAATATACAGTTGAAGACAGAATTATTAGCCCCCGTTTATTTTTTCCTGAATTTCTGTTTTGCTCTTTAGCTCTAGTTTTAATAACTCATTTTCAAAAACAGATTTTTTTATCTTTGCCATGATGACAGTAAGTAATATTTGACTAGATATTTTTATTTTATTTTTTCTTAAAATGTTTACAAAAAAATTCAAAACTGCTTTTATTCTAGCTAAAATAAAGCAAATACAACTTTCTCCAGAAGAAAAAAATATTAACAGACATACTGTGAAAATTTCCTTGCTCTGTTAAACATCATTTAGGGAATATATATATACACCATATACACTGGTTTGGTTCAAACAATTAAAGTCAGAATTATTAGCGCCCCTTTGGTTTATATATATAAACCAAAGGGGTGCTAATAATTCTAACTTTAATTGTTTGAACCAAACCAGAGTAAAGCAAAACAAAGCAAAATTACAGAACAAAGCCAAAAACACTATAATAAATAAATAAATGTATTAATTAAATAAGATAAAAAAAATAAATAATAATAATAATAATAATAATAATAAAATATAAAAACAAAACTGAACCACACAAACCAAACCAGATTAATCCAAAACAAAACAAAAACACACATCAAAATATAACTAACTAACTTAATTAATTAATTAATAAAGAACAACTTTAAAAAACAGCAGAACAAAACAAAATATTAAAACTGAAAGAAAGACAATACATGAACAGACCCAGAATAAACCAAAGCAAAATAAACACACAGGTCAAAACACACCAAAGTAAATAAACAAATAAATAAATAAAACAAGAACAAATTTAAAACAAAGAACATAACAAAACTAAACATTAAAGCAAAACTGAAAGACACTACATGAACCGAAACAGAATAAAACAAAACAAAAACAATAAAGTAAAATAAACAGTATTAATTAAAAACAAAAGAGAACAGATCAAAACTAAATATTAAAACAGATCTTGAGCCCTGAACAAAACAAACAATAAAAAATGTTAACTATTCATACAAAAGAAACTACATTACCCATGATGCTATACAGTAAATGCAAAAATGTGTGCGTGCTTGTGTGTGTGTGTGTGTGTGTTTGTGTGTGTGTTACTCAGATCGGCTCACCTCTCTGGAAGTGGGTTTCCCTCTGAAGAATTCATGGTTGAGGGAGCTGCGAGGGGGGCTGAACTTCGGCTGCAGGAATATGCAGCCATTGGCTATGGCCTCTAAAGGGGCGGGGCCTTCGTAGGGGAAGCCAAATCCCATAAAAAGCTGAGAGGAAATAGAAGAACATAAGACAAACCCTTCAGAAACTAATTTAAGTACAGGTCAGGGTGAAAGAAAATAAAACCACAATACCTTTCTTTTTCGTTAAAAAAATCGAAACGGACAGCGTCATATTTTTTTGTTGCTGAGCTATGCACTAAGATTATCCCAAATGTTTTGAAGAATGTTCAAAGCAATAAGAGAAATTTGGAGTACTGACGAGGACTGTAATTGTCACCACAAGAGGGTGTGATTTCACAACAAACAAAAGTTAGACTGTGGAATAAGAGAGATTGTGATGAGGCTTGAAGCTAAACTCTGCAGAAAGATAAGCTGCGTCCCAAATGGCACACTATACACTATGCACTCATGCACTATGTACTTATGCACTTACACACTCAACAGGATAGTATATGTATGTAGTGTCATCCCAAATGGCACACTTATGTTTTTTTACTAAGCGGAAATTCAAACCGTTTCGCTGATGACGTTTGACGGTCGCCAAATCAGTGAAATTAACGACAGAATTATCAAATAATATCTGCCGTGAGTATTGCCGCATTCACCATCGGGAGGCGCTATAATCACTCTCGTAGGAGAATTTTGCTATCACCATTCAAAATAAATAAAGTTATCCAATATGTGCTAACCTGCGATCGTTTAGTGCGTGAAGTGTCCATCATTTCACACTTCATTTTAGCGGCTGAATGAGTGCATCATCTGGGTAATTAAAGTGCACTTATTATTTTTTGAGTTTCAGTGTGAACACACTACTTACACTATTTATACTACAAAATAGCGTAGAATAGTGCATAAGTATGCGATTTGGGACGCAGCTATAGATCTCCAGGAACAGGGTTTAGCACCTCTGGTCTAGGCCTACAGCACGGACATACAACCAATGTGTCACTCGTAGTGTGATTGGGGTGTAAGTTTTTCAGTAGTTCAAACTTTATGAGTGCCGAGCCCTGATTACCAACTTAATTTTCCCTCAATGACGATCTGTTGTATTTCTCCCTGTTCTTGCTTTACCTCGACTCTTCCCCCCTGAGTTTCTAGCAGATTGCAGATGGCTTCCTTCGGCTGTGTTCACTTACTATGGAGAAGTGAGATGGGATAAAGCAGGGGCTGTGTCTGAAATTGAATACTTCCATACTATATAGTATGTGAACCGAGTAGTATGTACGAATTCATAGAATTTGAAAAACATTATACGAGAAGTACTCGGACGGCCTACTACTTCCGGCCAAATTCTAGTGTGCATCAAATGGAGGCTATGTTATCCCATGATGTAGCGCTAGACAAATTTATGAATGGAAGTGAAGCAACACAACTGACGTGGATAGGTCATGTGAACATAACAAAATGGTGGACGTAGTAAGTCTATACAGTATGTTAAATTCATAGGCTGCGTCCGAAACCGCCTACTACTCAGTAGGTACTGCATTTGAATGAAAACATACTACTCGGCTGTTAGAAAAGTACATTCTATTCAGTATGAATGTGAAAAGTATTAATGGAATTCGGACGTACTACATCTGCCATTTTGTCATGGTCACTTGACCCACCTGCGTCAGTTGCGTCGCCTCACTTCCATTCATGAATTCTCTCACGGGGCATTATGGGATAGCGCAGCGTGCATGGGATGCGCACTTCAGAATCTCGCTGGAAGTAGGAAGTCATCCGGGTACTTCTCGCCGACTAATTTTCGAATTCTAAGAATTCGGACATACTTGGCTCGCATTCTGATTTTAGCATACTATATAGTATGGAAGTATGCGGTTTCGGACGCAGCGATACTGTATAGAACTTACTTTTCTAACGATCAAGTAGTAAATTCAAATTCACTACCTATTGAGTGGTAGGTGATTTCACATGCAGCCAGAGTCTAGACCAGGTGTGGGCAAACTTGATCCTGGAGGGCAGGTGTCCTGCATAGTTTTGCTCCAACCCTAATCAAACACACCTGTCTGTAGCTTTCTAGTGATCTTGAAGACACTGATTAGTGTGTTCAGGTGTATTTGACTAGTGTTGGAGCAAAAGCCTGCAGGGACAACAGCCGACCAAGGTCAAGTTTGCCCATCCCTGGACAAGACACTCAGATACTGAGGAAGGAGCTAGAGCAGGGGTGGCCAACCTTGTTCCTGGAGAGCCACCCTCTTGTAAATTTCAGTTGCTACCCATATCAAACACACCTGAACCAATTATTTAGGGCCTGAACACCACATGATAATTACAGGCAGGTGTGTTTGATATGGGTTGCAACTGAAATCTGCTGGAAGGTGGCTCTCCAGGAACAGGGTTGGCCACCCCTGAGCTACAGCAATGGTCTCAAACTCAGTTCCTGGAGGGACACAGCTCTGCATAGTTCAGCTCCAACTAGTGGTGGGCTAAGCGAGGCTTCATAATAAATATGTCTTGTTTTGGTTGTAAAACAAGATTGTAGCTAGATCAGACACCAGTTGTGGCCAGAAGTTAACAACAATTATTTATATTATTAATTAAATTTCCCATTGTATTTTATTAAGGTCTACCCAAAACCTAAACCCATCACTGTACTGTAAAAATATTAATTAATGTCTTACAGTGTTACAAAAATGATGCTAAATTGTTGGCGTATCAGTAGCTGTATTCTATCTAGACTACACCATAAAACAGTAACATTTTTCAAATTCCTAAATCATGATTTTGGAGTAGTTGTACAAGTCGGGATTCGAACCCAAAAATGATTTGAACCGCAGTATCATTGTGCACTCGCACAGTCCAATAGGCAATATGAGACAGAAATGTTTACAGACCCTGTCAGTCAAATGCAGATTCTTCAGGTCTCAAAACGCTTCTGAACTGATCGATGCTTTAAATCACTTTAGTCACATGACTAGTGGTTCTTTGGTCACGTGACCTGGGTGTATTAGATCATGCTTCGGTGCAGTGTTCAGAAACACTTGCGCTTCAGGATCTCGACACTGTGTCGAAACGTCAGTTTCACGTCAGCCATCCCTAGCTCCAACCCCCTCCAACTCACAGCTGCTTAACAGTTTCTAGTAGTATCGAATACCTTGATTAGTTGGATCAGCTGTTGGAGCAAAACTGTGCAGGGCTGCGGCCCTCCAGGAATCAAGTTTGAGACTTATGAGCTACAGCAGGGGTCACCAATATCTGTCTCTGCAGGGTTTAGCTCCAACTTGCCTCAACACACCTGCCTGGGTGTTTCAAGTATATCTAGTAAGACCTTGATTAGCATGTTCAGGTGTGTTTAATTAGAGTTGGACCTAAAATCTGCAGGATACTGGACCTCCAGGAACAAGTTTGGTGACCCCTGAGCTAGAGAGAGAATCTCTAGATCTTCAGAGCACTAACTGGGTTCCAGACGATGCTAGAGTTGTGGTGAACTGTTGAATTGCTGAGATTATTGTCTGACCTGTTGATGACTGGTAGTTTGGCTCTGTTGTTGCTAAGAGCATTACCACTGTAAACCTTGATTTCTTTGTTTTGCTTTTTTCTCCAGAAAGCCGTAAGGAGCTGCGCGGCCTGTGCTTTTCATTGGAATTTGTTCCAGTTTTGAGGGAGTCAGTGTAGTTTTGTTGATCATTTTCATCATTGTTTACTTGTAGGTTATTTAGAGGTTTAATCTGTCACACTTATGAAAGCACATGATGATAGCAGTACCTTGGCCTTTCTCAAAAGCTGCTGCAGCTCATCCTGGGGCAGCAGGCCGTGGTTCCTGACAAATGCGGGCACCTCTGGGGGCCGCTGGGCCTCATAGTACACTGTCCCATGGATGTCCATGTAGCGGTGCAGGATGGAAAGCAATTTCTCCTTTCCCTGCAGAAGAGATGAGGAAAAGATGAGAGATGGAGAGATGAAGGTCTACAGGGAGATTAGCATGTCTACTGATGATGTATTATTTACATGAGAAACATGATATAATATTCTTGGCCTTTTTGAGTTGCATTGCACAGCCACAGACATTAATGGAATATGTGAGTAGTGTTACGTTTCACGTATGTTTTGTAGTATTTTTTTTTTTCCATTTGATAAATGGTGCACATTTAGTAAAGTGTCGAATTTCCAAACGTTGCGTGAATTAATCTTGTTGGAAGAATTCAAAAGTTGTGTGCCCGATCGTGTTGTCGTTTATTTAAACGAACAGAAAGTAACTTCATTATCTGAAGCTTCAGTTCTCGTTGATGAATTTGCACTGACTCACAAGAATGTATTCACCCCTGCTCGTGTTGAAAAAACACTCGTAACTTCCATTTCGAAAAGTCCAACCCGTTTCAAAAATCTGACGGTAAAAACCGGTGAAGAAAGAGCCTGTTACTACTGCCATAAAATAGGACATTTAATAAGTGACTGTGTTTTATTAAAGCGTAAGCAACAAAGTGCTGTTCCTAAAAGTGTTGCTTTTTTAAAGACAATTGATGTTGGTGAAACTCCGGCAGTTTCTGATAGGCTGGATGCAGATCCAAGTTATAAGCCTTTTCTTCTCGAAGGTTTTGTGTCCGTGGATAAATCCACGAGTCCGGTTAAAATAACCATCCTGATGATTTCGTTTATTGCTGCTGACGTTTTACCACTTTCGGATGAGACATTTTGTGGAAGCCATGTATTAGTGCGAGGAATTGAGACGGGTGTTACGAAAGTTCCACTTCATGAAATTTACCTACAGTCTGAGTTTTTTTAATTGCTACACGAGATCAAATGTCGAAGCTGAAATGTTACTTATATAATGTAAATCTGGATATACCTAGGCATAGCTGCATAATAACAGTTTGGTACATGGAAATGACATAATGTGAGCCTCAAACACCATTGTTTCTTTAATCCCATAAACATAATATCGTAGTGAAAAATTAAAACAAAATACAGACTGTTACACATGGAATTATTTATATGCATGCCGCAGGCTGCCTTTCTTTGGCCACAAAGTTTCCTAGTGAGATTACAACAATTTCAATCTTAAAACCCTTATTTTTATGTGTTTCTCAACTTATATTAAACTTACTGTGCATGTACAACCCCACCATCTAGCACCTGTGTTACTGTATATTTGCTAGTTTACCATGTATATTGTAAAATCAGCTGAGTATGTTTGTAACGAGGCAACAAATACATGTAGACTGCAGAGTATAGTTGTTTAATTCACATTTATGCATCGTGTCATATCTCTCAGCTCATACTGTCAGTTTTTTTAGAGTGAAAGAACGCCATTAAACTTTATTAAACACCATCTGCTAATGCAGAACTTGATATTAATTCCTGGCTGTGATTTCATACACATTAAAGCTTTAAAATATAACTCGAAATACATCTCTGTTGGCCCCTATTATTATATTATAGCCTATAGGTAGGCCCACATGGAATCTGTGCACGCAGAAATCCACAGAGTTTTATTATTTATTTATTTATTTATTTATTTGTGTAAATGTATGTGAATATTATATTTAATCACTTTTTTATTAATTTCAGTAATATTATTGACTAATATGAAAATAGTCATAAGATTGTTTTCATAATACAGTTCGTAAATGAATATTTTCTGTTTTTTAGTAAATATATTATTTGAGAGACTTGCTTTGTTTACCAATTAAGTGGATCGAATGGGATTTGTATTGTAAACATTAAATAAAAGTCAGAAAGGTGTTATTTTTATTTCATATATCAAGTTTTTTGTTACAATACTCCCAAAATCATTCCGCATAAATCCGAATATGTTTTTACAGAATTATGCACAGAATTATGCGCAAAAAAAAAAAAAAAAAAAGTCTGCAGATTCTGTCTGGCCCTACCTATAGGTCATCGACAACACAACTCAGGAGAAAACAAGGTGACTATGGTAGATTTAAGGCCAGTCCACATGAATGTGGGTATTTTCAAAACTGCATTTTTTCTATATGGTTTGCTGTTTGTCCACACAAAAACATAGTATGGACCCATTTTTTACAATCCCATTTACAGAAATAAAAAATAAAAACTTAACGATGGTGTTATCAAGACTTTCAGAAAACGAAAAAAAAAAATGTGCGACAATGGGGCGAGGCAGTGGGGCAGTAGGTAGTGCTGTCATCTCACAGCAAGAAGTTCGCTGGGTTGCTGGTTCGAACCTCGGCTCAGTTGGCGTTTCTGTGTGGAGTTTGCATGTTCTCCCTGCCTTTGCGTGGGTTTCCTCCGGGTGCTCCGGTTTCCCCCCACAGTCCAAAGACATGCGGTACAGGTGAATTGGGTAGGCTAAATTGTCCGTAGTGTATGAGTGTGTGTGTGAATGTGTGTGTGAATGTTTCCCAGAGATGGGTTGCGGCTGGAAGGGCATCCGCTGCGTAAAAACTTGCTGGATAAGTTGGCGGTTCATTCCGCTGTGGCGACCCCGGATTAATAAAGGGACTAAGCCGACAATTAAATGAATGAATGAATGAATGTGCGACTGATAACGGCAGCCAGAAGAGAGAACAGAATCAAATTTACTGTCCTGCCCCGTGGACGCTGCATTAGAAACAACTCGAACAAGCGGTAATTGTTTTTTTGTTTTTTTTGTAATTTGATGCAAAGATTATATAATACATATGTAAATATAAATGTACATACATTTTTTTTTTAATAAAAAAAAATCTAAAACTTTCAAGGATTTAAGATCATGATGACCGTTATATCATTAAAAGACAACAATTACTAAAGGGTGACTGAAAACAAAAATGTCTGAAAACTCAAGGTAAAGACTTTCTGATACTCCGGGTTGCACAGATGAGCTGTGGAGCGTCAGAGTTGAGCTCATTAATTTTCACATACACATTTTCAATTTCAAATTAAGCTTGGGTGGGGGGCGTTTTGATTGGGCCTCCTAATGGAAACTCTAGGAACCCTAAAATAGTGTAGGCCCTTACAATCATTAAAACTTAACCCCCCCTATAGCGGCGCACATGCTAGGGACTGGTTTAGTGCTGTAGACTGTGAGTAGGTTAATTGATTTACTAAACTTCCCATAGACTTTACAAAAAGTCCCATAGTCCCACATTTTTTAGATGTGTATTTGTTTTGGATATCTACATGCTTTCGGGCACCAAAACAGTGACACAATTCACGTGTATAAGATATAAAACATCTGTAAAACTTTTGGTGTGTTACTTCAACCTAAATGGATCAATGTTTTTTTTTCATGTGACCTCATACTTTCAGTTTTCGTCGTGATCAATCAAATGCTCTCTAGAGTCTGACCTGGCCTCACTGGCAGAGCGATGTTTATTTTTTTTAAGGGGATATGTCCCACTCTGTCCATGTTTCGCTTGACATTGCATAAACATTGAATAAAAATGCAGATTTCAAAGCATTTCACAGGACCTTTAACTGTACAGGTTTAGCTGTGTGATAGGTTTAAGGATTAATAGGAATGTGCATTTCAATTATTTAAAGGCATTTGTTGTTTTTGCATATGGGAATGTGCTTTTTAAAAATAATTTAGACAAGGGTTGAAAGCAGAAACAATGATTTGTCCATTTTACTTTTGTGGCTGCAGAATGGGGCAGTGAATCTGACTCACAGCTTCATATAAATACAGCAACTGCAACTGTTTTTCATGAGAATATCGAGGAATCTGTTGAATTCATTTGCCTTTGACAGAAACAAAGGATGTGATGTGATGCAGCAGCAGCAGCAGCCCACAGTTCAATAAAGAGCCCAGCGGAGCACAACACTTCATTTCCTGTGTTTGTCTGAGCCTCTTTTTTTTTCATTTGTATTTCTGCATATTACACTGAAGCGTAATCACTGCACAGTTTATGATTACTATTTAAATGATGTTTCGCACACAGTTTTTACACTGATTACCTCAAATTCATGTTTTTGTGTGTGTGTGTGTGTGTGTGTGTGTGTGTGGTTGTTTGTTTCTGGCTCACAGGAGCAGAAACACATCAGATTATATTCATCGTACCAGTAAGATACACGCACCGGCCACTTTATTAGGTACACCTTATTAGTACCGGGTTGGAAGCCCTTTTGCCTTCAGAACTGCCCTAATCCTTCATGGCATAGATTCAACATTGTCATCTTCAAGAAACCAGTCTGAGATGATTCCCGCTTTATGACATGAGTTCAAAAAAAGTTCAAAGCGAGCATCAGAATGGGGAAGAAAGATGATTTAAGTGACTTTGAACGTGGCGTGGTTGTTGGTGCCAGACGGGCTGCTCTGAGTATTTCAGAAACTGCTGATCTACTGGCATTTTCAAGCACAAACATCTCTAGGATTTACAGAGAATGTAAAAAGAGATCATATCCAGTGAGCGGCAGTTCTGTGGGCGCAAATGCCTTGTTGATGCCAGAGGTTAAAGGAGAATGGCCAGACTGGTTCCAGCTGATAGAAAGGCAACAGTAACTCTTATAATCACTCGTTACAACCGAGGTCTGCAGAAGAGCAGCTCTGAACACAAAACACATCCAACCTTGAGGCAGGAGGGCTACAGCAGCAGAAGAACACAGCAGATGCCACTCCTGTCAGCTAAGAACAGGAAACTGAGGCTACAATTCACACAGGCTCACCTAAATTGGGCAATAAAAAAATGGAAAAATGATACCTGGTCTGATGAGTCTCCATTTCTGTTGTGACATTCGGATAGTAGGGTCAGAATTTGGCATCAACAAGAAAGCATGAATCCATTCTGTCTTATATCAGTGGTTTAGGCTGGTAGTGGTGTAATGGTCTGAGGGATATTTTCTTGGCACACTTTGGGCCTATTAGTATCAATTTAGCATCGTGTCAACACCACAGCCAAACCTGAGTATTGTTGCTGACCATGTCCATCCCTTTATGACCACAGTGTACCCATCTTCTGATGGCTTCTTCCAGCAGGATAACGCACCATGTCATAAAGCGTGAATCATCCCAGACTGGTTTCTTGAACATGACAATGAATTCACTGTACTCAAATGGTACATTGTAAAAAATTTAAATTAAAAAGTACATTGTTGAATCTATGCCCTGAAGAGTTAAGGCAGTTTTGAAGTCAAAAGGGGGTCCAACACGGTACTAATAAGGAGCACCTAAAGGGCCGGTGAATGTACAGTGTACATGTAAACTTATCTACTTATCTAACACAGAAAGCAAAGTCCGCTCAAATAACAGGCTAAGAGAATATTTAAATGTAGTACACTTGTTCCTGCTGCTTGTAATGGTGCTACTGTGCTGTCATGGCAACGCTGGTGAAAAATGAAGTCTGTCGGACTTGTTTACTTTAAATAGCACTTTAATTCATTCATTCATTTTCTTTTCGGCTTAGTTCCTTTTTTAATCTGGTGTTGCCACTTCAGAATGAGCCGCCAACCTATCCAGCATGTTTTACGCAGTGCCCTTCCAGCTGCAACCTATCTCTGGGAAACATCCATACACACACACTACGGACAATTTTCAGCCTACTCAATTCACCTTTAATGCATGTCTTTGAACTTGTGTGGGAAACCAGAGCACCGGAGGAAACCCACGTAAACATGGGGAGAACATGCAAACTCCACACAGAAACGCCAACTAACCCAGCTGAGATTTGAACCAGCGACCTTCTTGCTGTGAGGCGACAGCACTACCTACTGCACCACTGCGTTTTATGCGTTTTAATGTCAATACATATGTTTATTTTATTGGCTTACTTTTTTTTTAAACAGTATTATTTAAGTTATTGCGTTTAACTGTTACGCACCGTCTAGGGATGGTGCACAACATGAAAGACAAGACAACAAAAAATAATTCAAAGATTTATTGGGGTTTGAATTCGGGAGCTGACAAGGCCAAAATAACAAACAAAAATTCCTTTATATTAAATCTCTAACTTACCTGATCAAAAATAAAAGAAAAGAAAGTACAATTCACTTCCACTAACACAAAAACAGAGGACAAAAGGTTTTACAAAGAAAATGGCGTCAAACTCCTTACTATCCCAATATATACACTATTTACAATCTATTTACAAAAACAGGCAACCATATTTAAAGGACAATCCAAAATGTCCTCATTTGTAAGTCGCTTTGGATAAAAGCTTCTGCTAAATGACTAAATGTAAAATGTAAAATCAATGTCAGCAGGCAACCAAGGTCAAACAAGCCGGTGGAACAAAGTATCATAAACTAAGCAAACATTAAAACAAACAGTACTCACAAATCTCAATATAATCTTGGAAGTCAAACAACACAAACAGTACTCACAAATCTCAATATTCCCAGTACTAACACATCCAAAAACTCTGCACTATTGACCTTATTCTAAAATGCGGAAGTGCGCCTGTTTTCGCGATTGTCTTAGAACTTCCGATTCAGTCGCCTATGGGAGAAATGACTAGGAATAATAAACGGCAGAAAATGGCCAAACTACTTGCTCAACAAACAAATGTTTGCATGACTACACAGACCAAGTAGCATAATATAATAAGAAAATATTAAATTGCAACATCAAGCAGCGTAACGAGCAGTTGTTAACGTCAAAAAATGAATGGAAGTGAATGTGACCGGAAGTCGCGAGACAAAAAGATTCAAATGGCAGCGCCCACTCGACAGCTGAGAATAAGGTGAATACCACATTTACACATTTCAACAAACACAAGCAAGTGACCGAAAACAAGATGGCTGCCAAGGAAGTGGTGTCATGGCTTTTTAAAACACTGTAGGCCAATCAGGATCAAGCAAGCTGGAAGTGGCCAATTGGATGTGTTCAAAGCAAAACAGGAACAAGAAAAAAAACAGATGAGACAAGACAAACATAGGATTGTAACATAACAAAAAAACGTCACACTAAATTGCTTTATATCATTAAATGAATTAATAAATAATTATTACTAAGCACTTTAGCTTTTGAAATTACAGAAGTGCATCCAGAACTTTCCATTACAGCCTAGAATTTTAATTTAAGAACATTCCTACTTTAATATCCCAAAATCATGGACTGATTTCAATATGTTTTATTCTGAAGCTTTAATTGAAACAGAATACAATAGATTCTAAATGCATTGAGTGTGGATGAATGGATTTTCCTTGACGTCCATATTGTTGATGTCATTGTTTCTACATAAGACAAACACCATGTTCTCTGGACAATAATGCATTCTTTCAGATGCACAGTTCGGAGGTGCATGAATTATTTACCTATTTAAATCATTGCCCCATTAATAATGCATACACCTCCTCAGGCAAGCGTTACACCCAATTTCTTATATCACGCCATTAAGAGTTTTGGAGGCAAACGCTTCTGAGAATAAAACACATTTGGCCGTTTTCCTTGCGCAGCAGAAGAGCTTGTTCCCGTTGCTCCCTCATGCATGCCTTAATAAATAGCAGACTCCTTAAAAGTACTTCAGACAAAACAAAGTGACTACAACAGTCCAGTGTTTACCTTCAGGACATTTATGACCGCATCTTTCGTGAGTGCTTTGCAGTAATGAACGGACGATTGAAGATTAAGCGTAACGGACGACGTGCTTTTTTTTCAAACGGCGACTGACATTCAGAAAATCAATGCAGCGCCTCGTTAAGTCTCACATTAAAGATTTCTGTCCGTCTTTGAGAAAGCAGCGCTACGTTAACGACATCTCCTTATCGATCTCTGCATGCAAACCTTAGTTAAACAGCACTGGAGATAAAACATCGTTATAGGAATCTGTAGCAATCCATCAGACTTAATTAAACAGATTATAGCTTAATTATAAATCAGATTCAGTTCATTTTCTTATGCACATTCACATATTGTTTACTCCAGGGCTGTTTTCTGATGCTATGTTGATGCTTTTTTTTTTTTTTTGCACTTGATTATGCAAACACACTGTAATCCACAGTGTAAAGAAATGCAACCCTAGTGTATCTATTTATTGAAACTGCATTCATTTGTGGTGCTTACTATACAGTCTAGCTCAAAACCTCAGCTTGTAACATTATTCCACACTGTTATTTATTCCTGTCAGTTATTCCACGCTGTTGATTCTCCACATATCCTGCTACTTGAGAAAAATCCCCCAGATCTGTGCTGGAGAAAGGATGAGAGAACTGAATATAATTGAGTGGATCTTCTGAGTCTTTTTGGCAGAATGAGGATTACCAGCTTTAACAGAAGAAGAAAAAAAAAATGCTGACTGACTGTATTTAAGTAGAGAAACATGTCTCAGATGGATGGATGGATGGATGGATGGAGGGATGGATGGATGGAAAGTGTAAGATAGATAGATAGATAGATAGATAGATAGATAGATAGATAGATAGATAGATAGATAGATAGATAGATAGATAGATAGATAGATAGATGGATAGATGGATGGATGGATGGATGGATGGATGGATGGATGGATGGATGGATGGATGGATGGATGGATGGATGGATGGATGAAAAGTGTAAGATGGATGGATGGATGGATGGATGGATGGATGGATGGATGGAAAGTGTAAGATAGATAGATAGATAGATAGATAGATAGATAGATAGATAGATGGATGGATGGATGGATGGATGGATGGATGGATGGATGGATGGATGGATGGATGGATGGATGGATGGATGGATGGTGAAAGATAGATAGATAGATAGATAGATAGATAGATAGATAGATAGATAGATAGATAGATAGATAGATAGATAGATAGATAGATAGATAGATAGATAGATAGATAGATAGATAGATAGATAGATGATGGATGGATGGATGGATGGATGGATGGATGGATGGAAAGTGTAAGATAGATAGATAGATAGATAGATAGATAGATAGATAGATAGATAGATAGATAGATAGATAGATAGATAGATAGATAGATAGATAGATAGATAGATAGATAAATAGATAGATAGATAGATAGATCGATAGGAGGAGGTAAAAATGGAAGCGTGACACTAAGTCCTTTTTGCGCAGCAACTGATGATCAACAATAAAACTTATCAATTTTATCTCTCTCCAACATTGAAAACCAGCAACTATCATCATCATCATCATTCTTATCCGCTTATCTCATCCGCTTATTCGTGGGGGCAGCAGTCTTAGAAGAGAACTCCAGACTTCCCTCTCCCCAGACACTTCCCCCAGATCCTCCAGGGAGATCCCGAGGCGTTCCCAGGGCCGAGAGACATAGTCCCTTCAGCGTGTCCTGGGTCTTCCCCGAGGCCTCCTCCCAGTGGGACATGCCTGGAACACCTCCCTAGGT
The DNA here is from genome assembly GCF_049306965.1 of Danio rerio. NCBI lineage: Eukaryota > Metazoa > Chordata > Actinopteri > Cypriniformes > Danionidae > Danio > Danio rerio. Next base: position 63,553,503 of record NC_133178.1, read on the forward strand.
AGGCGTCCTGGAGGCATCCGAAACAGACGCCCGAGCCACCTCAGCTGACTTCTCTCAATGTGGAGGAGCAGCAGCTCTACTCCGAGCTCCTCCTGACAGAGCTCCTGACCCTGTCTATAAGGCCACTTGTATCCAAGATCTTGTGCTTTCGGTCCTTCCCTCACTCGTGAACAAAACCCCAAGATACTTGAATTCCTCCACCTGGGGTAAGCACTTTCCTCCAACCTGGAGATGGCAAACCACCTTTTTCTGGTAGAGCACCATGGCCTCCACGGACTACCACCTTATTGTGGTGGAGGGGTTTGAGTGCCTGAGTGATCCTAAGAGCTATGTTGTTAGGGGCTAACGCCCCTGGTAGGGTCTCCCAAGGCAAAAAGGTTTTAGGTGACAAGTCAGACTAAGTGCGGTTCAAAAAAACGCTTATAAACTCTATAACATCGAGGACCATGACATCGCCCGGTATGGCTCCAGCCTGGAGCCAGGCCTGGGGTTGGGGCTTGTATGCGAGCGCCTGGTGGCCGGGTTTTTTTTTCACAGAACCCGGCCGGGCTTAGCCCAAAGGAGCGACGTGGGACCATCCTCCTGCGGGCCCACCACCAACAGGGGGAGTCTTAAGGGGCCAGTGCATTGTGGAACGAGTGGTGGTCAAAGGTTAGGACCAAGACAACCCTTTTTTCAGGCACAGAAACTGGCTCTTGGGACATGGAATGACACCAGCAACAATCAGGAATGCATAATTATATGCTGCCATGGCTTTGCAATAAAAAAAGTCATTATAATAGAAGTCAATGAGGCAAAAACAGCCCCAAACACAACGAAAAGGTAGTACATGTACCCAGAGTGTATTGTTGAATTGAACATTTTCAAAGCATTTTACCAAAATATGTGTCAAAAAAGATTTGTCATTAAAAATCATCCCATTTGCTGAAACACAGAGAAAGTTGTGGCCAAACTAAGGCTCAAAATCACCCCAGAGTGTATGAAAACATCCCCAACTGCACACAAGGGTTATGTATTTGTGGATACAAAAAGTAAATCAAAATTAAATATACAGTAAAACATTATATATGTATTTTTTTCTCTCTGACATGGTGTATGCTGTTAAGGGTATCATATTATAAATATGTGATGACAAAATGACCAAGTCAGTTAACTTTACTGAACTCCAGTGAAGTCTCCATAAAACAGAGGAGTAGTGAAAACTTAAGGTGTAGAAATGGGATTTGCCCTTACTATGGCGCTTACAGGTTTTGCATGAGCGTGGGAACCCTGCTCATCCATAAATTGATGAGATGATTGTCACGCTCTGAGACGGAGCTGCAAGTGATCCAAGACGGTCGACAAGAGACCAAAAATTAATTAGAACTGGAGAAAAGGAGGAGAATGGGAGATGATTGTGTTTCCAAATCTCTGAGCGTACAGTTCTACTTCAGGCACGACGGGCTGCAGGGAACTGTCAGCGTTTAGGGGCTCAACTGCACAAATCACTTTTAAATGGCAACCTGTCAAACAAACACACAATGCAGAACGACCCAATAACTTTTGCTTTCAAGAAACATACAGCATTTGAAATGGCGGGAACTAGGGGTGTCAAAATTAATTGTTTCTTCGGTGCACCGCGATGCAGACACGGACAATTCGGTATCGATTCAGCAATAACCATAACCGGTTATTATGTAGTGACGTCATTTATCTCCTATGCGCTCTGTCGCGAGGGAGGTGAGCGCCGTTATTTACAACACTCAGCCAACTCAGGGCCGGCCCGTGGCATAGGCACCCTAGGCAAATGCTAAGGGTGCTGTATATCCAGAGGGGCACCAGAAATGAGCGCGGTTCAGTTGGTTTTGTTTTAGATTTTCCTGACACACTTTCAGTTATAGACGGCAATAACTCAAAAAACCTCTTACCCTAAAAAGATCTAAAGTGTGTTTCCTACAGAAAGACAAATCTGGTTATGTTTCACAGCTGTCTTTCTTTTTTTCGCTCGACATTACGAGCACTGCTCCGTTTAAGCCCTCTCAGTCTGCGTTTACTTTAGCCGGCAAAGCTCGCGCTGAGAGGAACTCTCTGTAAGGGACCGTCGGAAAAGTGCTTATTTTTTATTTTATTTTTTTTTGTTTTTCTGCTCCGCTCAGCGCGAGCTCTCCCTGTTGCAAGGGCTTAAGTGTGTTTGTTTGTGTGTGTGTGTGCGCGTGTGTGTGTGTTTGTTTGTTGCTGTCTATGTTTGTGAATGTGTTTGAATGAGAGACAGTGTGTTGCTGTGTGTCTGTGTGTTTATACAGACAGCTTGTTATAGCCTCCCCCCTAAAATATAACACTATATATGGAAAGCATCGTCAATGCACCGTGATGCACCGAGATATCGAATTGAACCGAATCGATGGCATGATAACCGTAACCGAACCGAACCGTGAGACCAGTATAGGTTCACACCTCTAGCGGGAACAATGTAAAAAAGGCTGTGGGTTATAAGTGCAACTCAAACCTCTTATTCTTTATGACGAGCCATCCGCTCACACTAGACCACTTTACCTGAGCCCAGGTGCGCTGCTAGAGGGCGAAATTTAGGACAATTCTGAGGGCCCACACACTTTTGAGACCCCCAGATTTGCTATTATGTTCATGTGCTATTACAGCCGTTAACAAGGTGTCAATTACCTACTAATCTACTGTATGCATGGTCTTATTTTGCCCACAATCATTTTTACAATATTTATTTTTTGAGCTTAATGTACTGTGCTATGTTATTGACTATATTTTACTGTTGCAATCTGTTTGATTATCATTATTCATTCATTCATTCATTCATTCATTCATTCATTCATTCATTTTCCTATGCTTAGTCCCTTATTTATCAGGGGTCACCACAGAGGAATAAATCAGCATATGTTTTACGCAGCCGATCCCCTTCCAACCACAACCCAGTAATGGAAAATGGATCACCTATACCGCATGTCTTTGCACTGGGGGTTAAACCGGAGCACCCCTAGGAAACCCACGCAAGCACTAGGAAAACATTCAAACTGAACCCAGAAATGCCAACTGGCCAAGCCAGGACTCAAATTAGCGACAGTGATAGTCTTTGGTGGGTCAGCACCCTAAACTGGCAACTATATTTCTATGGTAAAGAGCTACTAAAAGCCAACCATTTTTTAAACAACATTCAGGTTAAACACAAAGACTGCATTCCCTAAAAAAAAATAAAACCTCTTCTGCGGTGTATTTTACTCTCATCAAAACCAATCTCTGCTCCCAAACGCCTGCGGTTGGAACACGCTTTCTGATTAAAGTCTGCTACTTGTCAAGTTTTGACTTATTTATTTATATATGTTTGCGGGCGCAGTTTCCTCTGGCGGTCTTCGCAGCCTGTCTCTCCTGATGCAGTCGAATGTTTGCTTTCATCCGGCTTTGAAGCGTGTTCAAGCAGCCTGATGTTATTTTGCTGTCAGCACATCCAAACGCCACTTTAGCACAATCAGTGTGCCCAACAAGCCATGATAGGAGCCAGGCAATCAATCTCTGTATGTTCCGACAGTTACACAGGCAAGTCTACAGCAGCGACGGTACAGCACAGTGTTTATCAAATGCTGAGCAAGGCTTACTCTACACTACACACAGCAGAAACGTGTCAGAATTCTGCTAAATCTGCCATTTCTGGTACAAACCTTCACTTTAATTGGCTATTAATAGATGCACGCCATCTTACCTTCCACATGCTGGCCTCTTTGCCGTAAACCACAGCCATGTTGTTGACTTTGTTTCTCTTTATGTTGAATCGTTCAGTCTGGTTTAGTTCCTCGGTCACAAAACCCATGAAGGAGTTGTCAGGAGTGTGTGCTGTGGGGGAAACAAGTTTTTATAATTAAAAACAAATAATAATAATTATTATAATGAGGTATAAGGTACATTTAGCTGCTTGTTCTTGCAGAATAAAGCCTGACAGGCTTATCAGGAGGCCGATAAGAAGAGGAGCATTTTTATAACACTAAATGGCTTAATTCTGTGAAAACAACCAGCTGGGTGTACATTATCCTGTTTATTGCACATCTACAACTCTTTAATTAAATGTAAAGCTTGCAGATTGAAAAAAAAAACAGAATCCTATTTATTATCACATAATGGAAGTAAACAGTCATGAACAGCAGTGTCTGAATATATATATATATATATATATATATATATATATATATATATATATATATATATATATATATATATATATATATATATGTATGTATATGTGTGTGTGTATATATATATATATATATATATATATATATATATATATATATATATATATATATATATATATATATACAACAGCTCTGTCTGGTTCTCGAATCTGATTGGCTGATAGCCATAATATATTTAAGTAATATCAGCATCCATACAGCCTCTTTACCCTTTGTGTATTACTCCGCCCATATAGAGCCAGAAACAAGCAGACACTACAGATTTAAAGTGTTGTTAGAATCTTTAAAAGATGCTTGCTCCGCTGTTTAACTGTCAGTTAATAAACATATATAAAAAAAAAAAAAATTATAACTTTGTAATGTTGCCATTCCTTTTCACAACACTTAAACAATGCTTAGGGACTGAAGTGTTTCAGGTGTAATTTTTTCCCATTATTCCTGCAAACAAGTCTTGAGTTGGGCAACAGCACGGGATCTTCATTGTCGCGTTTTGAACTTCAAAATGCGCCACACATTCTCTATTGGAGACAGGTCAGGACTGCAGGCAGGCCAGTCAAGTACCTGTATCCTCTTCCTCTGCAGCCAGGGCTTTGTAATGTGTGCAGAATGTAGTTTTGCATTGTTTTGTTGAAATATGCATGGGTGTCCCTCAAAAAGAAGGCAGCATTAATGGTGCCTTCACAGAAGTGCCTTTCCAAAGGCACTGACACAACCACAAAGACACACCCTGGGTTTTGAACTTGTTGCTGGAAACAGCAGGGTGGTCCTTTTCTTCTTTGGTCCAGAGCACACAATGTACATTTCTTCCCAAATATACCTGAAATACTGATTCATCTGCCCACAATACACGTTTCTAGCCCAGAGAAGTCGACAGTGCTTCTGGACACTGTTAACGTAGGGCTTCCTTTTGGCACAGTAGAGTTTTAACTGGCATTTGTGGATGTACCTACAAATTGTGGCACTTGACAAAGGTTTGTCAAAGTAGTCCATGTGGTGATATCACTTTCAGATGAATGATGATTCTTGATGCAACACTGCCTAAGAGATCGGAGATTCAGGAGATTCGGGTTGTTCAGCTCAGGCTTGTGTCCTATTATTTATTATTTTCAATTATTTTATTTTGCACTTTTTTGAAACAGAAACATGCCGGAAATATTTTGTCAAAAAGTTTCAATGGAAAAGAGAAGAAAAAAGCATAGTATATTTGTCTTTAATGTTTAGTATTATTTTAGTAGCTTAAATAAAAAAAAATTTTCCATACTAAAAAATACTTAATTTCCAACCCAGGCTCATTCTGAAAACGTAGCCCAGCGGACGTTTCTGGAGACCGCAAAATACGTCCCAGGAGGTACGTATTTGTGCAGTTTTTGTTTTCGCAAATCCGCGAGAGGCAGCTATGTGCGCTTTTTCGTATCTCGAACGTCTCTCGCGAGTGCCGTTCGCGCCCGCGCTGTTCTCGCATCAACCCACCAGAGGCCGCTGTCTGACTGACCGAATGATTGACTGCGTGACCGGCCAATCGGCTGACCCGCCCTCCTCCTTTCTTGAACCCAACCAGTTTTACAGATTGACTCGCCCGCTCACTTCCCTAAACCCGAGCAACAATTTAGAAAAGCCATCTAGAAAAAGAAAACCCCTCGCCTGTTTTTATTTTAATTTTACCACGTTTTCGGATTTCACCACGTTATCACCCTGTTATGAACTCGTTCGCGTTATTTTTTGGATTGTTTTTGTCTTTTGTCTGTTCACTTAAAAAAATGAAATGCAGCCATACATACCTCCCGGGACGTATTTCGCCGTCTCTAGAAATGTCCACGGGACTACGTTTTCAGAATGAGCTTATGTTGTTAATTTCTCATAATAATTAACTTTTGATCTGAAAAGAAATATAAACAATGTTATTTATTAAAATTTATTTATTAAAACTATTTTTGACAGATGTAAATTATTGTGACAGCACTTAAATAAAAAAACAGTTTAGATAAAAACTAAAAGATTTAATAATTTCAGAAAAACGCCTTCTGCATAGTAGAGACATGTACTCAACAATGTGTTTTTACCATTCAGACACACATTCCAGCTCATCACGCTGTGTGGAATCTGGCCAAATCAATTCAAACCCACAATCATAAACTGAAAGGCAGCAAATTATAAAGTTCTGAATGTTGGCCAACGCTGTGTTGTCTTAATATATCGAAAATGAGGAGCAGCGCCTCAGACTGTCTGCATGCAGATTTTTGCATATGCTCAACACTCTCTCCAGCTCCGAGAACATCTGCTGCTCTTCTCCTGCTTACAGATGCTCAGTGCCTATAGCAGCTGCTACACACCACACACTGCTCTTGTATTCTGTGCTGAGAAACAGTCAAACTCCTTTGTAATTCACCCTGATAAATGCAGTCGAGATGCTCATCCTTTTGAAGAAGTTACAAACCGCTAATAAGAAATCTTTGAAGAGGCCACATGAGGTTATCTTTTATTAGACGTATCATAAATAGGTTAGCATGCTTTATTACAGGCTGTCTTATACTTATACAGGCTGAATACTTGATTCTGACTGGTCAGTTGTGACATTCCAAGGTATGGTATTCCCATATAACAACCACTAAATAACCAACACAATCTCACGGCAATTCGTAACTTTTTCATTTAGTGGCTAATTCGTATGAATTCGTACGATCTAATTCGTACAATTTAGTACGATTTGCTTATCCCCCAATGACGGTTGGGGTTAGGGGTGGGGTCAGGTGCCACGCCTCCTTTTTAAAATCGTACCATTTCGTACGACTGAACTCGTACGAATTCGTACGAATTAGCCACTAAACTGGCAAAACGTAAAATACTTACGTTTTCTCGTGAGATCAGGCTGAAATAACACAGGCTTATCCAGGAACTTTGACCTACCTTGACGGTTAGTAAATACCTTCAAATACATATTCGTTGATACATATCCATATGTATCTGCTTATCTGTCAAGCCATGCACTCTGACTGTGAGACATAGGTTAGTGTATGCTTTCTTAAGCCAGTTCTGTTTCTGTCAGCTTTTTTTTTGTTTCTTTAACGCTATATTGTGACTGAATAATTTGCAGGTTAGTGTATACTCCATCAGCTGTTTCCGTTTCTGTCAGCTTTACGTTTAATAAAAAAATAATGATAACAACAAGGTTGTTTATGTAATTTTGTTTGTTTTGTAGCCATGTAATTGGTTGTTTTTGCATAAAAAAAATAGTACTCCGCCAATAAATCTGTCAGATATCTGTGATAACAATCTCCTGGATGTACTTTATCCAACTTAATGTTCAAAATTGTAATTTACAAGGTGTTAATTGTCAAAAATAATCGGGTTCCAGCTCATTTCATTTATTGTCGGCTTAGTCCCTTTATTAATCCGGGGTCGCCACAGCGGAATGAACCAGCAACTAATCCAGCAATTTTTTTTTATGCAGCGGCAACCCATCTCTGGGAAACATCCACACACAAACTCATACACTACGGACAATTTAGCCTACCCAATTCACCTGTACCGCATGTCTTTGGACTGTGGGGGAAACCGGAGCACCCGGAGGAAACCCACGCAAAGGCAGGGAGAATATGCAAACTCCACACAGAAACGCCAACTGAGCCAAGGTTCAAACCAGCGACCCAGCGACCTTCTTGCTGTGAGGCGACGGCACTACCTACTGCGCCCCTCAACCCACTAATATAGATTTAATTCGCTTTCTTTGACTGAATTACTAATATAAAAAGTGGCTACTTTAAGTTATCAAAAGCCTGCTTTCTTGTCTGTGTTCATTCCTGCATGGATCAATCAGTGAAGTGCTCGTGGACTCACGGAACATGGTCATGTACTGTTTGCAGTTGAGGTTCCAGTAGCCCCAGTTGGTCCTGTAGCCGTGCAGAGTGGCATATTCCTCATTATTGTACGCTGGCTCTGTGCCGAAGGTGTCGATCACACGGATGTGGCACCTACACACACACACAAAAAAACAAAAGTGTATTTTTTTTGCTTTTACTTGCAATCTGGCAGCGAAACACAGATCAGCCAAAATGCTGACACACTCCATTCCCCAGAACAAAGAGCGCTGAGCGTCTAGTAAATGTGATTATACACATTAGCACACAAGCTTCCACACCGCAGTATTAGTTTCCCTATAAAAGGAAATTGCCTCATTCTTAAACCCGCGTGCTTTTGTTTCTTCCGTGCAACACCGAGAGGTGCTTTGCAAAATGTTCGCACTGCTGTGTACCTTCCATGAAATGAATGCGAACGGTAACCGGGAGCTGATGAGATTAAACTGAACAGCACAATAGTGGTAATTGATTTAACTAGTAACTCTGGAGTCAAATTGAATACAGCTGTGGTGCTTTTCATTTCCAAGTCCTCTGAGGTCAGATGATAGCTTTGCGCATGGAATGAGAGTCATTTAAAACTTTCAATCCATTCTAGCTAAAGTGAGATACTAACGCAGTCCTAGATGCTGGTGATGTGCTGTTAGCGACTAGTGATGTCGTATGAAAATGTAGTTATTTCCTGAGAGACACTAATAATGTGGTATATAAAGATCTGAAGTCATTCAAAGCAGGAGCTTTTACACTTATGAATACTTAAAATGTTCATATTTGTCTGCTGTAACATTCTGGGGTGCGTTTTCCAAACAACAACGTAACTCACGGCTGAACTATCATGGTACGATGCATTGGTTGGGAAAAGAACATCGTAGTGACGAGTGTTTTCCAAAACGCATAGTTTCTCTGTCGCAGATCCATCGCCTAAACCAGTGGTTTTCAAAATGGGTCGCAGGACAATAAAGGGGGGTCGCCTGGTGATTTCCAAAAATCTATTTATTTATATTAAACCATAAAAATGACCATATTTTATCAATAAACTACTGAAGAGAAAAATTGTTGTTTATAGTTAATATATACTATATAGTTACTACAGTAGCTTAAAGTTACTAGTTCTATTGGATTGCGACCCCTGGGGTAATTACATAATTTTAAAGACATACCAATGGCGTCAGATGCAGCAGATTGATTTTATAACATCAGGTTAAACTTTCTGGCACATTTACAGCTCTGATATACATTAAAAAAGAATAAACTAAGAATAAACTTGGGTCTATTGGTGTGTGTGCGCTATTGCATGCAAGGTTTCTGTATATATAGCCACCTCAGAGGTTATTGGGGGTCGCGAGTCACTAGCATTGTTATTTTGGGGGTCGCAAGCTAAAAAGTTTGGGAACCCCTGGCCTAAACCATGTTAGTTATAACGTAAAACGCCCATAATGATGCTTTAAATAAGGCGAAGGAACTACTTTTTCAGAAGAACCCCATCATTTGTGCAAATGATATTGTTTTACACGCACACGCATTTAAAATAAAATCCTATAATCGATTTGGTTAAAACATGAACTCGTTTTCTATATTAACTAAAATTTAAGTAAATGTCACATTTAGAGCCTGTTTCCTTTACTAATATTATTGAGAACATGACATGTCCTATTCTAAAAGAAATCACTTACAAAAGCTAACACCTATTCTAACATCATATATAAATCATATGAATACTGATGATGATCATGATGAGGATGATGATGATGATAATTATTATTGCTTTTATTATTATATTAGAAATGAAAAAAAATTCTAATTTAATAATAATATCAATGATTATTATTATTATTATTATTATTATTATTATTATTATTATTATTATTATTATTATTATTATTATTATTGTTGTTGTTGTGGTTGTTGTTGTAGTTATTGTTGTTATTATTATTATTATTATTATTATTATTATTATTATGGTTGTCATTGTTGTTATTGTTGTTGTTGTTGTTATTATTATTATTATTATTGTTATTATTATTATTATTATTATTATTATTATTATTATTGTTGTTGTTGTGGTTGTTGTTGTTATTGTTGTTATTGTTGTTGTTGTTGTTATTATTATTATTATTATTGTTGTTGTTGTGGTTGTTGTTGTTATTGTTGTTATTGTTGTTGTTGTTATTATTATTATTGTTGTTGTTGTGGTTGTTGTTGTTATTGTTGTTATTGTTGTTGTTGTTGTTGTTATTATTATTATTATTATTATTATTATTATTATTATTATTATTATTATTATTATTATTATTATTAGGGTATTGTTTACTTATTTTTATTTTTTTTTGAAAAGTTCTAAAGTCCATGTCATATACAGTACAGTACAGATACTTAATAAATAACCTACTATAAATTAAAATAATTAACGTATACTTTTTGTTTTCACAAGCTTTGGAGACGTGACATAAATAATAGGTCACCTATAGCTTTCGCTTGAGGCTGTGTTCAAAATGACATCAACGCTTTCAAAGTGCACTGCGAAGGGAGCACAATTGTAAACATGAAGATCGCTAAAACTAAACTGCAAAAAAAGTTTGAAAGTAAATTACACCTAAGAGAGATGAACTTAATGCTTTTTTATTTTTAATAGTAGAAGGTTCTAAATAAATAGGGCATAGGGGGGATAAGTGGGAATAGAACACAGCCAGGAACTATGTTTCAAACTACAGCTCCAGAGCTGTAGTTGCAAGAGATCAAGTTTGCAACGCAGTTTGCGAACATTTGTTGGAGTGATGGATTTGGGAAAAGGGCAGATCAACTATGTTTGTAAAGATGGAACTTCTAAACATCGGCTAACGATGGTTTTGGGAAACTTAGTTGGAGTGAATGTCAGTGTTAACGTCCTTAGTTTCTTATCCTTTTTCCCTATATAGTAAGGTTACAAAAACTGTCACTTGGGACTTTTTAAAATGTATCCTTTTGAACTTAAAATGCCCATATGTGCACTCTATGTATAAATATATAACTTTTATGTACCTATATATGTACAATAATATAGACCCTTCAGTTTTAAATGTGATTACTTGACTAGATGTCATAGTTAACTGGTTCCTTCAATGTTCTGTTCATCAGTTACGTCCTGGTAACTCAGGGGTGTCGAACTCAGTTCATGGAGGGCCCAAGCTCTGCACAGTGCATTTCCCTAATTAAACACACCTGATCGAGTTCTTCAGGCTTTGTTTGAAGCCTAAAGGTAAGTGCTTCAGAGCAGGGTTGGAACTAAACTGTGCAGAACAGTGGCCCTTTAGGAACTGAGTTTGACACCCTTAGTTTAAATGTGTACATTTCATTTCCCTTTCGGCTTAGTCCCTTTATTAATTCGGGGTCGCCACAGCGGAATGAACCGCCAACTTATCCAGCAACTTTTTTTTTTTTTTTTTACGCAACGGATGCCCTTCCAGCCGCAACCCATCTCTGGGAAACATGCACACACACATTCACACACTAAGGACAATTTAGCCTACCCAATTCACCTGTGCCGCATGTCTTTGGACTGTGGGGGAAACCGGAGCACCCGGAGGAAACCCACGCCAACGCAGGGAGAACATGCAAACTCCACACAGAAACGCCAACTGAGCCGAGACTCGAACCAGCGACCTTCTTGCTGTGAGGCGACAGCACTGCCTACTGCGCCACTGCTTCGTCCAAATGTGTACAATGTTTTGTATTGTTTGTGTTGAATGCGTTTATTAATCGTCTTCATACTATTTGTTCGATCAGTGCTTATTTTGGATTGTGCTGCACAGTGTATTCTGATGCTGAAAACGTTATACATAGTTTCAAAGTATATTGTACAACAAGGAAAGTTGTAAGCAAGCATCTCTTGTCCACTACACTTGTCTCGAGTCCCATAGGAAAGTCACGGAAGTATAAAAGGAGAAGTGACTACAAATGATGGACCAGGGGCCTGTTTCAGTAAGGAGGTTTAAACAACTCAGAGTTTAAACTTGAACTCTTTAAACAAAGTTATAGCAAATATGAGCGTATATATTTAATAAGAAGCAGCCATCAGTGAAACAGAGACAGCGTGGGAAAACAGCTGCCCAAGTTAATGCGTAATTTTTAATTTTAAGTATTTAAACATTTAAGTATAATAAAATAAGTGATGTAATGTGTGACGTTTATACTTTTTTTCTAAACGTTTATACACTTTTATCAGTTTTAATAGATTTAACAGTGCACTTGTTATGTGTCTGCCTTTTTATTGATCAAGTGATAGAGGTTGATATAACATTAAGAAGGTAAGCAGTAATAAAATTATTTTTAGACAGAATAATAATCCCATTAATCTCTAACAGTACATGACAAAGGTTAAGCTAATTATTTATGAAAAAAAAGGACAAGCCTCGTGCGTGACTTTGTTCTGTGTGTGACAAAAATGTAGGCAATAGCATTGTTTCCATCAAAATTACATAAATTTGTGCCACACTGGAATAAAATAAAGCAGCGTTTTTATCCAAAGAGTCGAAGAGAACACAATCGTCACTTCCTGATTAACTTGCGCCAAATATCAACAGTAAAAACAGAATTTACTGCGGTAGAAGAAGCTGCGTCAATGATTTTTTATTTATTTAATTAATGTACTTGCGCCTCAGAAGACAATTGACACACAATGAACACGTGGGGGCGTTTGAAGCAGACGCGGAGATCTTGACACGCTCCAGACGCTCGGAGGTAATTAATAATATACACTAATACTGAAACAGTAAAGGCATTTTAGACTGACTAAAACAACATTTAAGATGTTCTGCAGTGTGCTCAGTCTGCTGGTTTGTCCTTTCACACACATTTTCATCATCATCTCTAACAAACCATTTTTTAATGCACATACTGTAATTTGTTAAGTGCACTTCGTAGTTTATGTGCATCTTATCAAATAAAAGTTTAACCTACTCAGTTATGCACATGTTATATTATGCGTATTTTCAAAAGTTATGTGAATCATGACGTTTCCATCAATCTTTTTTATGCACATCTCCAAAATGAGCTCTAAAATAGGTGTGTGGAAATGTAAGACTAATGCGAGAAATACCGCTTTATCTTTAAAAAGGGGAGGAGACCGACAGAAGCTCAGAGTTTAGAGAATAAAACCTGCTCTGGACCAGGTTAGATTCACAGAGTAAGTTACCACAGTAACTGACTCTGAGTTAAAGTTAACTCTCTTTCAGAAACAGGCTTGACTTACCCTGATTTCTCGAGTTTAACAAACCTGCCATTTTGAAACGGAAAACCCAGAGTTTCTCTCATTTCAGGGTTAAACTACTCTGAGTTTTAACTTAACCTGCTTTCTGAAACAGGCCCCAGGCCTGGAACACATTGTTTGGTTTTGCTTTCAGTTTGGCGGTAGCGTTCCATGAGGGATCGCCACCGCCTGTTTGTTTTGCATTTATTCGTATTTGAAAGTTCTTTGAGCGTTCGTCTGTTCTCCGCCTCCTTCTTCTTGACGCCTAGGAAGCCATCTAAATCATTACACATCGGTCTTATTTTCTCCCCGAGTGAAATACGGAGCCTTACTGTATTTTACAGCTGACAAATGTGGAATAGCCTCTAATTGATCCCCCACTAAATTGAATGCATTATGCATGCGGCAGTCTTGGTGAGCGATGAGACAAATATGATGCATTATTTATGGGATAAATTTCTGGAGTATTATGCTATAATCATCAGTCTTTTATGCATCTCTATTCATTACTGAACTGGAGAGCAGCTCTTCATGCAACAGTGCAGAAAGTCAGAGAGGACTCACGGTGAGAGATTACTGGCATGGCCAAGTCAATAAAGATACAGTATGAGCCAGAATATTAATTATAAAAAATATCACAGAGCAGACAAAGGGATTCTATTCACTTTGCTGCTGTAAAGCTCGGCGAGCACAGGATAATCACGGTGTCACCTTAGCGTGATCAAAACAGGAACAAAAAGGTGCGGATCCAAGTGCAGGTTTATTTACAATCGTGCAGCAAACAGAAAAACAAGGTGTCCGGTGTTCAAAAATAACAAAGTCACAAATGAACAGCAAAAACAAGAAACTATGACAGAAACAGGATCAGGAACAAGACTACTGCCTAGTTCAGACTGCGTGATTTTAGCCCCAATTTTGACTCGCCGACAGGTTTTGAGAAATCGCCGACAAATGCCTGAAATCACAGGCAAATCTCTGCTCGTGCACGTGAGTGACAATCACACAGTATGAACTATCAAAGACACGATCTGAGAGAATCGCCGATGAGTCGCCGATGCCTGTGAGATATTTGGCGTGCTAAATATCTGGAGCTGTCGGCGATTCAAATCATGCCGTGTGAATTGAGTTTTGACTGAAAATAACATCAGCGATCGCCTACAGCCAATGAGAGAGCAGCATTTACTTGTGTGTGCTTATGTGTGTATACCTGCTGCAGGCCAGCGGGAGGCTGGGGGAGAAGTTAAAAGCGCTCTTTTTCGGTTTATTTGGACCCACGAAATGGAGGAAAAACTAGTGGAGGTTTGACAGGACTCAGGAGCACCCGTGTCTGTTTGACGTTTCATACAGAAAGAAATTAGTTTATTATCAACGTTGAGGTGAAATAGCTAATTCCCTTTAAACCCAGGTGAGCAAACATGTACATGTTCTACCCCATTAAAGGCTTCTTTCTCATTATGTAGTTAATAACAAAAGCCATACTACGTGTTTTTGGCTGTGAGACGTAGTTTGGACAAACTTGTCTGTGATTCTTCCTATAGTAAAGTCATGCAATGTGAAAGTCCCTGTCACCAATCCATCTTGCAGTGTAAACAAAGCAGCGACGAAACGCAAGCCCAGATAGTCATGCAGTGTGAAAACATCTGTGACACGACTACTTTGAAAATCATGCAGTCTGAACTCGGCATAAGGTAACAACAAACTCATACAGAAACTCATATCATTACTAGATACTGATGACAAGATAGACAAACGACGCAGTAACAAACAGAGGTGGAATCGTTGAATATATAGTCCAGGTAATCAACAGAGATTGGAGACAGCTGTGGTTGAAATCAGTGTAGATGACAGACCGGGTGTGTGCGCGAAAGAATGTATGGAAATGTAGTTCCACTCAGTGTCCATTGAACTACAGCGCCCTCAGGTGGTCACTGACAGTCGTGACACACGGAGAATAGTGATGGGAAGTTCGGATCATTTTACTGACTCGGATCTTTGAGTCTCGTTCATCGAGATGAACGAATCTTTTTTCAAGTCATTTCGTTCATTTTGTTCAATTTGCCAAAATATTATTAAAATGTTATGAATTGCTTCCGAACACATCTACAACTAGCCCAAAAGGTTGATCCCAAGACAAATAAGTCATAAATAGAAAACTATAAGAAGGAGAAAATAATAATTCAATGTTCGCCTGCTCTTTTGTCTATGAAGGTGTTGTTGTCTCTTTGCTCAGCTCACCTCTTCATGTCTTCAAATGTCAGTGGTTTCGTTCACGTTACACTGACAGTCACATATAATCTTAACCAATGTACACAGTCGATAGGAGCCATGATAATTAGTTCACTTTTCAATTCAATTCTTTTTCCGGCTCTAAACGCGTATGATTGGCCCGTGAGGAACGAATGACTCAAACCAGATAGAGTACTTAAGAGATGATCGGTTCAATTCTTTTTCCGGCTCTAAACGCATATGATTGGCTTCTGCCTTTCCGCGATGAACGACTCAAAAGACTTGAAATGAATGATACCACCTGCACAAAATGTGGGCACGCGCGTATGAATGAATCACTCCCTGAGAGGACTCGTAGTTCCTGAGTCATATTGAAGATTCGTTCAAAATGAACGAATCTTTCATGAACGACCCATCACTAAGAGAACACTTTTGAACTGTCTTTATTATACATATTTAGTGCACTAAAGTAGTCACAAAAACTACCTGTACTAACCCCAAACATAATCCTCATCCTATTTAGTAATCATACTTAATAATAACTACTGGTAATGACAGGGAAATGCAGCATTTATTGGTTTGTAGTGGCTGTAGTCTATAAGACTATAAAGTGAGTCTATATCAAGGTTAAAATAGTTTTGGATTTTCCATTTAGCTTGTTTGGACTTTTTGTACTCTAATTCAATTAGTTTTATTTAGTTTTTAGAGATAGATTTACTAGTATTTGTTAGTTTTTATTTATATCTTGACATTTCTTAGTTTTAGTTTAGTTTGTATTCGTTTCAGTGTAAGTTGTTACTAAAAGCTCAACCAAAGATACCTTTTTTTTATTAAACGACAATGGAAAGCCAATCAGATTGCTTTATGCAAATACCCCAGCTCAGACAGTAGCCAAATGCGGATGAATTTTATTGGCTGACGCTGCTATGAAAATCATGTCAACTTCAGACACGGCCTCGGTCAAGCATTGACGCTAAAGCCCTGTGTAAATGCACGTTAACTGATTTATTTTATCTTTGCCGTGATGACAGTACATAAGATTTTACTAGATATTTTCAAGATACTAGTATTCAGCTTAAAGGTAATTAGAAAAGTCATCGTATGTAGAAGAACATCAGTGAGGTCAGGCACTGATAGACAAGAAGTTCTGGCTCACAATCAATGCTCTAAATCAGGGGTTCTCAACCTTTCTCACTCCGAGACCCACCTTTTCTCCAAACATTTTTTGAAGGCCCAAACTGATTGTCAGTTAAAAGACTTATTTTAAAGCTTAATTTATTAGCAAAACATTCAAAGCTCCTGAATTCTTCACATCATTAAAATAAGAGAATTTGGGCCCTTTATTCAGTAAAAGAACCTGACAGGACTAAGATGGCAAAAAAACTGCTGCTTCTTTGAATTAGACAGACTTCTATTCATCTATCGATTTATATCCATGAAAATAAACAACCTAACCCAAAATGCAAAATACAGTAAAAACACTCTAAATCTGTTGAAACACATTGATAAGAAGGCGGTTTGATTTGTAGCTGGACATTATTGGAACACCACCGAGTCTCGCTAGATCCTCCTGGACGGGTGGGTGTCTGTTAAAAAAACACTCGCAGGGCATTCATTTGGACAACTATGAGCAGGGCCGGCGTGTCCATAGAGGCGACCTAGGCAGCCGCGAACCAGTCACTTTCGTTTTCACTTTCGGGTTGACGGCAGTGTGATCATCGTTTACCTAGAGTGCCAATTCAGCTTGCTCCGGCCCTGACTATAAGGGTATTTTTAAGTGTTCACACAAAGAGAGCGCACATAGTTTGTGAGTCAGTGGACTTGTGCCACACAGTACGAGATGATTATTTTAACTCTAATCATTGTTACCTTAACATTTGCGTGACTGTTTGCTTTATACAACTAAGAGCGTAGTCCGAATTAGCCTGTTCAATCACAGATGGGATATGCCATTACTATCATTTTATTATGACATATTTAGCATGAAATCAAATATTTTAAGTATAATATTTAAGTTAATTTCAAGCTTGAATCGCAGTATCGCTGAGGCCCACCGGTTGAGAATCCCTGCTCTAAATTATCCTAAAGATATTTATTCGGGTTGAGTTCAGGATTTTGGTCAGGCCAGACCAGTACTTCCACACCTAACTCCTCATTCATGTCTTTATGAAGCTTGTTTTGTGCACCGGTCTTGTTCAAGAGGAATCATCATCCCCAAACCTTTCCCACAAAGTTTGAAGCATATAATAGTTCTATATTACGGTTGTATTATTTAGCAAAGGAACAACCCATGAAAACTAGCTTTTGGGTCATTTGCATAGATTTGCATTTTTGAGGGATGTTGATTAATTCATTGTGCAAACAATGCTATTAAATAAACAAGTAAACAAACAAGTACATTAAAAGTTCATCAAAGCAATCTCTGATGGTGACTTGATAAAGTCTGACCAGCCCGTTTAAATTAGCTTTGAAAGCACTTTATATTGCCATTGCGTCTGAAATGTGCTATAAACAGAAAATAAACTTGCCTTGCCTATATGTCACTCAGTATAATGTCTAAGCGGATGAAAGCCAAAGGTTGAGAAAAGAAAAGCATCTGCATTTTAGGAGAAGGGCTCAAACTGACCTGTGCTGTCTGAAGGAAAGGCCCATGTGCTGCTTCATCTGCTGCAGGCCGTGGTAGTCTGTATAGATGAGGTCAAAAGGCAGCGGGCCAATCAGAGGACAGCTCCCTCTTCCTGGAGGCACACCAAGTGAGCTGCAAAGAAAAACAACAAGCTTTGACAAACTGGAAAACGTGGAGAGAGGTTCAGGTGAAAATGTGAAGGCTCTCCTCAACATTGCTGGAATAGTTCAGGCTTTCAGATTTTTCATTTAAACAGTAGGATTCCTGCCAACTGTTATGCAAAACAGATATTTGAGCGGCTCTTTGGATTTCATTTACATTTTGTGCATTAGGAATGTCCTTGATTATTCTTTTTGTAGGATGGCATGCAGTTTAGTGTACTCAAAAAGATACACTTTCATAACACTTTTATTGAAATAGGTTTGAATAAAAAGATTTTACATTATGCAATTTAATAAGCTTCCATTGTGCTTTTAAAGGGTCATGAAACCCCCCACTTTCGGTCACGTCTACCTCAGAATTCGTTCAAAAGATGCATGATAATGGGCCTGGAGCTCCGCGAGCAGAAAGCAGGAGTGGGCGTGGCCAGCAGAGCAGAAGAGAAAGAGGGGAGCGAACAACTGTTGTCAGCTCACAAAACGAGACCCATGATTTTATAGTTTACAAAGTTGAAATACAAAGAAATAAACGGGAATTTAATGCCCTGCTACATTTGTTATTTCATATACACATGACCACAATTGGTAAAGATAATCATGTTTATATAAACATTATAAATGAGGACTTTTCCCTCAATCCCCGGGTCTGAATGCAGACTCAGTGCAGTCTCTTGCCCTGTCTATTTTAACCATTAGCCCTGTTGGTAATCTGGAGGATTTAGGCGAACAAAAAGGCAAGGCAATGTGTCTAAATGTGAGCGAACTCCTGATAAAAGACAGCGTCCGCCATTCTCCAATTCTCATACTGCTCTCCTGACAAAAATGCTTGCAGCACACACACAGCTTTGCTGTATTAGCCTTGACAGCATCGCGGGGAAAACATTCAACAAACCCAGTGGATCATGGAAACAAACACATACAACCCTTTATGAACACCTAAATACTGTGTGCCGTTTGTGTGTGGATGCGCCTCACCCAATCATCAATGTAGGTCTGTCTTGCATTCGGAAAGCATGTGCAGTCATGAATAATTAAGAAGCCGGCTCTTCTCATAGGATAAGAAAACTCCGCTATGAATAATAATGAGAAACCGACGTGTCATCTTTGCCTTTGCAAATCTATGCTACGTCACCGATCCCGCCCCAAAAATCATTTTAAACCCAGAAGCTGAAATTAGCTGACAAAAACTCCAAATTATCCAGTTTTTTTCAATTACAGCTAACAGGTGCTAGCATTGTCTTAACTGATGCTCAACACACACAAATCTGTTAAAATAGTAGTACTCCAGGGTTTTGTGAACCTTTAAAAATGTCTTAGTGGGGTCAGGTACTGATGTTGGGAAAAAAAAAAAAGTTCTGGCTCACAATCTCTGCTGTAACTTATCCCAGAGGTATTCAATTGGATTCGGCTCAGGACTCTGTGCAGGCCAGTCTATTTTCCCCCATACACTGTAAAAAATGCAGCACTCCACACGGTTCATTTATGTTGTTCCAACACAAAATGATTAAGTTAACACTTTTAACCCATTTATGTGGATTGAATATAAAAAAATGATTGTCCCAATGAAATCTCAAGAATTGTGTTGTTTCAGCTCATTTTAAATAAGTAGTTTGAACGAGCACAAGCAAACATTTTTTGAGTGTACCAGACTTCTTATGCATGTCTTTATGAACTTGTTTTGTTGTGATATATTAAAGAGGAATCCTCATCCTTAAACTTTTCCTACAAGTACAAAGCATAAAACTGTCCAAAATGCATGACGATATTTGCATTAAGAAATATTTTCATTGGATCTAAGAGATCAAGACCAATGCCTGAATAATACACCCCTAACATAATCCCCCTCCACAAAATTTTACACTTGGTACTTTGCAGTCAGGCAAGTACTGTTCTCCTGACAACCGCCAAACAGACCAAACACAATGCTTTGCCGTGTTTATGACCCTTGCCTTGTTTGCTTGTTTTAGGTTGTTTGCTGCCTGCCTTGAGACTATCTGCCTGTTATTTTGACAACGACTCTGGATTGCCCGTATACCTCGTATACCATTGCTTGCCTGGCCATCCTGTTAATAAAACCCTGCATTTGGATCCCCACCTCCGTTGTCAGCGTCACTGTCAAGATCACCAGCGAGATCTAACCACCAGATGTCGCTGGTAAACACTCACACACACACAGGACTACAAATTCGCCTTCTTCTGGACTACATATGCGTACATGCACTTCTCCCAGACACTCACGCCTGCTCACTCATCTAGCTTGATCACATTCGCACACCTGAGGACTTTCAAAGACTGATCAACACACACTATTTAAGCCACACATTCACCCATTCAGTCTTGTTCACTGTTTAGATGACATTGCAACGTGTTAATCCTGTCTTGTTTTCCTGTGTTTTTCGACTTAGCTTTGTACTCTTGTTCGCCCTGCCTGTCTTTTTGACCTCTCGCCTGTGTACTGATTATGATTCTGGCCTGCCTGAATATATCTGTTCATACCTGTTGACCATTGCTTACCTGACAACGATTAAAACCAGCATTTGGATCCTACCTTCTGTTGTGTGTGTCATCTCCCCGTGGTTACAATCACATTCGTTACAGATAATCTAGAACACACACATGCACACACAGTTGTTTTTTGTGAATTGTGGGGACATTCCATAGGTTTCCGTTATTTTTATATGCACAAATTTTATTTTCTGTAGCCCTACCACAGTCCTCCACAATAATCCCACACCGCTTACAGGAAATTGTGAGCACTTTTCTAGAAAAACACACAATCTGTGTGATTTATAAGCCTTTGTCATGAGCAATGTCCTTATAATTCACCATGTCATTGTATTACTTGTGTCATGCCAATGTAATTATACACATTGTTGACGTGAAATGTCACAAAAACACACGTGCACACACATTCTAACATGGACGCATGCACACACTCACACACACACACACAGGTGAATGTGAGCAGCTCCTCTTATTCTCTCTCTCTCTCTCTCTCTCTCTCTCTCTCTCGCTGATGCAGTCGCTCAAAGACTGAATATAAGATCAACAAGAAAAGTTCATTTATTGCTCAAAAACCTAAGAGAGACACTGAGTCAAGAAGACTGGAACTTTTTATCATTACGAACAGTGCCAAATATAATGGATTCGTTTCCAAGTTTGGTCCTACAACAAAATCCTTCAGGAATGGAGAGTTTAAAGACTTCAAGAGACATTATTTTTGATTCAATGGGAGGCAAGATTCTGTATAAGATTTGTGTAAAAGTGATAAACAAAGCAAAATTACAATGTGTTGATACACCATGGAGAGAACATTTACATGTTGATAGTGATGTTATGCCTGTTTGGAGTTCAGTTTACAAACCACCATTGACTAAAAATGTTGGAGATCTTCAGTGGAGGGTGTTAAAGGGTATTATTGCAGTCAATGCTTTTATTTCAATACTGAATCCAACTGTGCCTGACAAATGTCCTTTTTTGTGATGAAAGAGAGACAATTTTTCATTGTTTTATGCATTGTGAAAGACGGGGGTCTTTATTCAATTTATTGAAGGTTATTTTCCTTTCCGTTGATGAGATGTTTACAAAAACTGTGTTTGTGTTTGGTTTTAAATATGGAAAGAAAGAAAAAGGAAAAGGGCGTCTGGTAAATTTTGTATTAGGACAAGCAAAAATGGCCATATACATGAGTAGGAGGCACAAGATTTTGTATGAGACCAATCATAAAGTTGAACTGATTTTTAAAGGGCTTATCAGAGCAAGAATAAGGCATGATTTTAATTTTTATTTGTTACTGAACGAGTTGGACAAGTTTGAAGACATGTGGAGTATAAAAAATATGTTGTGTTGGGTTGAAAATAATGTATTGATTTTTGAAGAAAATATAGTGTGATTTTAAAATGTGTTTCTCTCTCTCTCTGCAGGAGATCATTTGTCAGTAGGGAGAATTTTGCTGGGATTCTCCTCCAGGGAAACTGGATCTGCCAAATCCGAAGCGGCTGCTGTTTGTGAGCAGATGCTTCAGCAGAGAATGTGTAAGACACCACAGACCCGCTGCTAAACTGGCGTCTGATATTTCGTTATGAATTCTGGAACGTTCTCTCACACCCACATCTCTCATCTACAGAAAATGGCAAAAGAGCAGTAAAAGCATCACAATTTCACATATGTTGTGCTCTGTCAAAATGAATTTCTGAATACCAAAGGTTTTTTGATCTCATTCGGATGTGAAATGTCAAAACGTGTGCACGTTTAATGATAACGCACAGGGTTTAATAGACAATACTGGAGAGACCTTTTTCTTAACCGTAGCTTTGTTCATTTGTGTAAATCCTCAGGCATTGGTAAAGGTTTTATTTATTTAAATACAGTCTGCAAACCTTACTTAAACTTTATATAAATCTCATCTCTGTTAGTGAGGTGGTTTCATACATAAACCTGGCTACTGGGTCTAAATATACTAAAACATGCAAGTCTAAAATACAAATTCTGAGCAGCATGGGCAATGATCTTGATGGCCATTAATACTGCAATACTTCTGTTTACTTCAGGAAAATACCTTTACTGTGAGTATATAAATTATCTTAAATATGTTCGTTACTTGCATAGAAATTATTTGGTGGCTGCAGTTCGCTGAATGTCCACCGGTGTCACTAATACCAAGAGTTCTAGATTGTGGATGCTACACAGTGACCGCATGTTGTATACAGTTTCATCTACACAGTGCTGGTGATAACAGGGCTCTTTGAGATACAAATGTGTCAGTCATTGCCTTGGTGGCACGAGAGTAAAGTAAAAGTAAAGTGGATGATGACCAGACATTTCTGTTCTTGGGACTCCTTTTTTAATCCTAAATATATGATTGTATTTGTATAATTATACTTAATTTGTCTGGCAAAAAGCAGATCATTACTAATAAAGGTTAATATGCTAATTCATGCGAACTTCAAACTAAAACAAGCTAACTCATGCTAAGAAGTATCTATCTATCTATCTATCTATCTATCTATCTATCTATCTATCTATCTATCTATCTATCTATCTATCTATCTATCCTTCCATCCTTCCATCCATCCATCCATCCATCCATCCATCCATCCATCCATCCATCCATCCATCCATCCATCCATCCATCCATTATCTATCTATCTATCTATCTATCTATCTATCTATCTATCTATCTATCTATCTATCTATCTATCTATCTATCTATCTATCTATCTATCTATCTATCTATCTATCTATCTATCTATCTATCATACTTTTTCTACTGTTTCAGACTAAACAAACTGCTTCCAACAGGTTTTCTCATACCAGCCTCAAAGTTTGTCTTGATGAACTTTAGTGTCTTGTACAACTAACTACCCTAGCAACTACTTAAGACTTACATTAGCTGGCCACTTTATTAGGTACACCTTACTCCAGGTTGGACCCCCTTTGCCTTGAGAACTGCCTAAATCCTTCGTGGCATAGATTCAACAAGGCACTGGAAACATTTCTCAGAGATCTGCTCCATATTGACATGATAGCATCATGCAGTCGCTGCAGATTTGTCGAAATCTCCCGTTCCACCACATCCAAACGGTGCTCTATTGGATTGAGAACTGGTGACTGTTGAGGCCATTTGAGTACCGTGAACTCATTGTCATGTTCAAGAAACCAGTCTGGGACGATTGGCACTTTATGACATGGTGCGTTATCTTGCTGGAAGTAGCCATCAGAAGATGGAGACACTGTGCTCATAAAGTGATGGACATGGTCAGCAACAATACTGTGTTGACACAATGCTTAATTGGTACTAATGGGCCAAAAGTGTGCAAATAAAATATCCCCCACACCATTACACCACCACCACCAGCCTAAACCGTTGATATAAGGCAGGATGGATCCATGCTTTCATGTTGTTGATGCCAAGTTCTGACCCTACTATACAAATGTTGCAGCAGAAATGGAGACTCATCAGACAAGACAATGTTTTTTCCAGTCTTCTGTTGTCAAATTTTGGTGAACCTGTGTGAATTGTAGCCTCAGCTTCCTGTTCTTAGCTGACAGGAGCAGCACCCGGTGTGGTCTTCTGCTGCTAGCCAATCTGCCTCATGGTTGGACGTGTTGTGCGTTCAGAGATGCTCTTCTGCAGACCTCGGTTGTAACGAGTGCTTATTTGAGTTACTGTTGCCTTTATATCAGCTGGAACCAGTCTGGCCATTCTCCTCTGGCATCAACAAGGCATTTGCGCCCACAGAACTGCGGCTCACTGGATATCTCCTCTTTTTCAGACCATTCTCTGTAAACCCTAGGGATAATTGTGCATGAAAATCCCAGTAGATCAGCAGTTTCTGAAATACTCAGACCAGCCCGTCTGGCACCATCAACCACACCATGTTCAAAGTCACTTAAATCACCTTTCTTCCCCATTCTGATGCATGGTTTGAACTGCAGCTGATCGTCTTGACCATGTCTACATGACTAAATGCATTGATTAGAAATTTGAGTTAACAAGCAGTTGGACAGGTGTACCTAATAAAGTGGCCGGTGAGTGTATATCTTTGCCTGCAGAGAATTGTATTGACATGAGAGTATTTTTAATCAAATAACAAAGCAAAATAGCAAAGTCAGAATATTATAGTTATATGGGATTTATATTAACAAAATGATTAAGACTAACCTACCGAATTCCATAGGGATGTAAATATACATATACACAAAAACACTAAACCTGTCTATAAACGTATTCCTTCCTTAAACCAACTCATACCTGAAAACTCAAACTGTATTTCTGAGAGAAATCCTGTGCTGGACCAAGGCTGTTGAGAGAAAGAGTGTGTGGTCAGTGTGATGCCGTCTACTGTCTCGTCAGTGTGTGTGTTCGCCATTCCTGCTGTCTGCACCGCTCTTTGTTTTTCTCTGTACTGCATCTGTCTCTGATTCATGGGGGGATGCAGATATTGTGCACACAGGCTGCGTTTACGCCTGGATTAACACGTCACTGCTAAATACAGATGTAAATAGAGGCCAGGATGTTTGTGAGACCTCAAACCACATTTAAAGGTCAGTAATCCATCACATTGTGCTTTCAGCCTGCAATCTAGAGTGTCCAGGTACTGTTGGTTTTAATTGAACTGCTCAAAAGGGGGATATACGAGCCTCTTTTCAACTATCATGCTGAACGGTTCAAAGAACAGACAGTCAGGTATGGTGGTTCTAGTTATATTTACATGTGAGCCTGGTATGTTGCAACATGATTACAAACTGTTCTTGGCTCAGAGTTCGAGAACTGGTTAGACAGCAATAATCAGCCATGACAGCCTGATCTCACGAGAAAACGTAAGTATTTTACGTTTTGCCAGTTTAGTGGCTAATTCAAACGAGTTCAGTCGTACGAAATGGTACGACTTTAAAAAGGAGGCGTGGCACCTAACCCCACCCCTAACCCCAAACGTCATCTCCCAGCCTGACCAGCTAAGAATGGCCAAAACCCCTCTAAAACCAGGCTGGTCGACCAGCTAAAACCAGCCAACCACCCTAGGCTGGTTTAAGCTGGATTTTTCTGCAGGATTATCACCCCCTTTTGTTTAAAAAAAAATAAAAAATAAAAAAATAAAAAAAAGACTAGCTAACATTTAAAAAAACATATAACAGCTTGAAAATTTCTGAGGCTAAAAACTGAAATTTCCCAATTTGGAGCTGTCACAGGTTTCTAGGCTTTCTTTGTGAAGCGGGTGAACTAAAACCGCCTCTCTCTCTCAAAAAAAAAAAGAAAGAGAAATGGCTGTGAGCTGTGTGTCTCTACAGGTCACTGGAGCTCAGCAAATGTGACAACTGACAGACACGTAAGCTGTCACGGCGAACGGCACGCAGAAATACGACATGAAAACATCACAACCATACTCCATTTACAACTAACATGCGGAGATGACATCTACAAAACAGTGGAAAACATGACACGCAACAACACTAACTCAAGCAAACCCAGACGAATAGAAAAAATCACAACTGCCATCTCCAAAACTGCAGGGAGACAGAGAGTAAATGTAGACTTCTGCTTAATGCCATCTCTTCCCTCCATTTTTCCAACTGATTATTAAGCGGAAATCAAACAAAAACTGCAGTGTGGGACTTTTTAAGACATTAAACGGCAGAAAAGTTTGCAGAGACAAACTTTGCCAGCTTCAGAACGCCTTTCGACTTGTTTAAAATAGACGTAGATAGAAGGAAAGAAACTCAATGTTTACTATGCTCCAATAATGTCTAAACATGTTGCTAACACGTTTAATCATGATTAGCGCATGGTGAGAATGAATTAGCAAGTTGTTAGCATGTGACATACAAAAACAACAGCTAAAGTTTTACAGTTTACCATCCTTCCAGCAATAAATAAATTACCATGACATAACATAATTAAAATGTTTTAGCATGTTACTATGCTGCAATATTGTTTAAACTCCATGTTGCTAACACGTTTAATCATGATTAGCGCACGGCGAGAATGAATTTGCAAGTTGTTCCCTACAAAAAAATAATAAAATCCAGCTTAAACCAGCCTAGTCTGGTTGGCTGGTTTTAGCTGGTGGACCAGCCTGGTTTTAGAGGGGTTTTGGCCATTTTAAGGCAAGTTTCCAGCCATTTCCAGCCAGGTCTTAGCTGGTCATGCTGAGAGATGACCAGCTAAAACCAGCGTGACCAGGCTAGCCAGGCTGGGAGTCCAGCCAAAACCAGCTATGTCCAGCTTAAACCCCTGGAAACCAGCCTGGAAATGGCCAAAACCCCTCTAAACCCAGGCTGGTCAACCAGTTAAGATCAGCCAACCAGCTTAGGCTGGTTTAAGCTGGATTTTTCAGCAGGGTTAGCATGTAACATGCAACAATAATAGCTACCCCTGCTGAAAAATCCAGCTTAAACCAGCCTAGGCTGGTTGGCTGGTTTTAGCTGGTTGACCAGGCTGGTTTTAGAGGGGTTTTGGCCATTTCCAGGCTGGTTTCCAGCTATTTCCAGCCTGGTCTTATCTGGTCAGGCTGGAAAATGACCAGCCAAATCCAGCTATAACCAGCTTGACCAGCCTAATTTAAGCTGGATATAGCTGGTTTTGGCTGGACTCCCAGCCTGGCTAAGCTGGTCAAACTGGTTTTAGCTGGTCATCTCCCAGCCTGACCAGCTAAGACCAGGCTGGAAATGGCTGGATATATATATTAGCTAGTGATATATGGCTAACTAAATGAGCTGAGGAGTGATACAGTGCAATCTCCTTCTGATCATGCACACTCACATACACTCACACACCATAAAACAAGCCTTTACACGCATGTCGCGAACAGATAAGTACAGCCTGCTTTTCCATTTATTTATGATAGATTTATCGTTCTGCAGTGTTTTTTTCTTCAGGGAAAAACAGATATGCCCTTGCTAAACAGTAGCTAAATAATACAATATATAGGACGGCTTGTTCTGCAGACTTCTAACTAAGCCATTACAGGAGTTCCAGTGTAAATCTGAAAAGCTGAAAAATGCTTCAGGTGAAGTCCTAAAACTAAACACACATCAATTTATCTAGCTCGCCAACATTACACTCAAGTTATTATGAGTATTATTACACTAGCCAACCCATATGAAGTCAGACATGCAATACAATCTAAATAAAGCTTGATGTAGATGTAATCTGGGGGTTAAATTCCTTTATGTCCAAACTAAGACACAGCACGAACATCAACGCCTCCTGATTCAAAGACAAAACTGACAAAATAAAGTGAAGTTGGTGAAGGGAAAAGATCCTGCAGCATTTGAGAACAGATGACGTTGGTTCACTTCTGCAGCGACATTCAGAGACTTTTAATAGTGAGTTAATTGTCCAAAAAATTAAATCAGAGAGGAACTCGCTTCAGCTATGGAAATGGAAATCGTGACAAAACAGCTGAGCAGTGACTGTCCACTCCCATGAAGCATTGCACATAAATCAAGCTGCTCTCCCTCCCTATGCTTTACATTTGAATATTTGGCAACGTGCTTGGTGATTTTTATTCTAAACGGCTCACTGTATCAAGCTGGTGTCTTAAACTAAAACTCAACTAATTGTCAGGTTTAACCTGAACCTGTTTTAACACATTTAATGCTGTTTTTATCACGTTTATTCTTTGCTTTTATTTTCTTATACTTGTATTTTATATGTCTTTTATTCTTGTTTATGTAAAGCACTTTAAATTAGCATTGTGTATGAAAGTGCTATATAAATAAACTTGCCTTGCCTTTTTTAATATTTTATTAATCTTTAACTCTTTTTTAGTCTCTGATTTTCAATAAGGTTTAGGTCAGGACTCTGGGCCGTGATTTCATTCTCTGTTTTCCACTTTTATTCTTTTTTTATTTTCTTATCCTTGTATTTTATATTTAATTATGCTTGTTTATGTAAAGCCCTAAATTAGCATTGTGTATGAAGTGTGCTTTATAAATAAACTTGCCTTGCCTTGTTTAGTCTTTTATTTTCCTTTTTTTTAGTTTATTATGTAGCTTGTTTAAAAAAAAAAGACACTCTACTTTATGAAGAAAACTTTATATATATAAAACACATGAATCTAAATAACATTATCAGTCTCACACAAGATCTAACTTGTCTCTCACAGGACATCACTGGCCTCTCACTCTTTTTTAGTCTCTGATTTTCAATAAGGTTTAGGTCAGGACTCTGGGCTGTGATTTTATTCTCTGTGTTTTCCACTTTTATTCTTTGTTTTTGTTTTCTTAAACTTGTATTTTATATTTCTGTTTATGTAAAGAACTTTGAATTAGCATTGTGTATGAAAGTGCTTTACGAATAAACTTGCCTTGCCTTTTTTAATCTTTTATTGTCTTTTATTAATCTTTTAACTGTTCTTTAGTCTCTGATTTTCAATAAAGTTTAGGTCAGGACTCTGTGCTGTGATATCATTTTCTGTGTTTTCCACTTTTATTATTATTTTTTTTTATACTTGTATTTTTGTTTATGTTATTCTTGTTTATGTAAAGCACTTTACATTAGCATTGTGTAAGAAAGTGCTATATAAATAAACCTGCCTTGCCTTTTTAAATATTTTATTAATCTTTTAACTCTTTTTTAGTCTCTGATTTTCAATAAGGTTTAGGTCAGGACTCTGGGCCGTGATTTCATTATCTGTTTTCCACTTTTATTCTTTTTTTATTTTCTTATCCTTGTATTTTATATTTAATTATGCTTGTTTATGTAAAGCCCTAAATTAGCATTGTGTATGTAGTGTGCTTTATAAATAAACTTGCCTTGCCTTGTTTAGTCTTTTATTTTCCTTTTTTTTTAGTTTATTATGTAGCTCGTTTAAAAAAAAAGACACTCTACTTAATGAAGAAAACTTTATACATATAAAACACATGAATCTAAATAACATTATCAGTCTCACACAAGATCTAACTTGTCTCTCACAGGACATCACTGGCCTCTCACTCTTTTTTAGTCTCTGATTTTCAATAAGGTTTAGGTCAGGACTCTGGACTGTGATTTAATTCTCTGTGTTTTCCACTTTTATCCTTTGTTTTTGTTTTCTTATACTTGTATTTTGTATTTATGTTTATGTAAAGCACTTTACATTAGCATTGTGTATAAAAGTGCTATACGAATAAACTTGCCTTGCCTTTTTTAAGCTTTTATTGTCTTTTATTAATCTTTTAACTGTTCTTTAGTCTCTGATTTTCAATAAAGTTTAGGTCAGGACTCTGGACTGTGATTTAATTCTCTGTGCTTTCCACTTTTATTCTTTGTTTTTGTTTTCTTATACTTGTATTTTATATTTATGTTTATGTAAAGCACTTTACATTAGCATTGTGTATGAAATGTGCTATATAAGAAAACTTGCCTTGCCGTTTTTGTCTTTTATCGTCTATTTTTGTTGAGTCTACTGAAAATGTGGCTTCATTTAAAAAAAAAACAAGACACTTTATAATTTATAAAGAAACATCTATACATACAGCATAAAATTCATGAATCTAAGTAAGACATTACAAGGCTAATACGAGATATAACTTGTTTCTCCCAGAGCATCACTGGTCTCTCTCACTCTTTAGTCTCTGATTTTCAATAAAGTTTAGGTCAGGACTCTGGGCTGTGGTTTCATTCTCTCATTGTTTTCCGCTTTAAGGAACTGTTTTACCCATTCTACTCTTTTAAATGTGTGTTTCCCCTCATGTTAGTAGTGACTGTCCACTCCCAAGAAGCATTGCACATAAATCAAGCTGCTCTCCCTCTTTGTGCTTTACATTTTAATATTTGGCAACGTGTTTGTTGATTTTTATTCTAAACGGCTCACTGAATCAAGCTGATATCTTTAAAACTCAACTAATTATCAGGTTTAACCTGAACCTGTTTTAACACATTTAATGCTGTTTTTATCACTTTTATTCTTTGTTTTTATTTTCTTATACTTGTATTTTATATTGCTTTTATTTTTGTTTATGTAAATCACTTTAAATTAGCATTGTGTATGAAAGTGCTATATAAATAAACTTGCCTTGCCTTTTTTAATCTTTTATTGTGTTTTATTAATCTTTTAACTCAATTTTCAATAAGGTTTAGGTCAGGATTCTGTGATTTCATTCTCTGTGTTTTCCAATTTTATTCTTTTTTTCTTTTTTTTATACATGTATTTTTGTTTATGTTATTCTTGTTTATGTAAAGCACTTTACATTAGCATTGTGTATGAAATGTGCTATATAAGAAAACTTGCCTTGCCGTTTTTTTTTTTTTTTACTGTCTATTTTTGATGAGGCTACTGAAAATGTGGCTTCGTTTCAAAATAACCGAGACACTTTATACTTTATAAAGAAACATCTGAAAGTACTATATAAATAAACTTGCCTTGCCTTTTTAATCTTTTATTGTCTTTTATTAATCTTTTAACTCTTTTTTTTAGTCTCTGATTTTCAATAAGGTTTAGGTCAGGACTCTGGGCTGTGATTTTATACTCTGTGTTTTCCACTTTTATTCTTTGTTTTTGTTTTCTTATACTTGTATTTTATATTTCTGTTTATGTAAAGCACTTTGAATTAGCATTGTGTATGAAATGTGAAAACTTGCCTTGCCATTTTTGTCTTTTATTGTCTATTTTTGTTAGGACTACTGAAAATGTGGCTTCATTTCAAAATAACCAAGAAACTTTATACTATATAAAGAAAGCTTTAATGATATAAAACACATGAATCTAAATAAGACATTATCAGTCTCACACAAGATTAAACTTGTCCCTCACAGGACATCACTGGCCTCTCACGCTTCTTTAGTCTCTGATTTTCAATAAGGTTTAGGTCAGGACTCTGGGCTGTGATTTTATTCTCTGTGTTTTCCACTTTTATTTATTTTGTTTATTGTCTTTTACTAGTATTTTATGTTTCTTTTGTTGTTGTGCTATATAAATAAACTTGCCTTTTTAATCTTTTATTGTCCTTTTTTGTTGAGTCTATTTGAAATGTAGCTTTCCATTAAGATTTTTTATGCACATAAGATCATGTGGACATAAACACAGCTCATTTTTTCAAGTAGCTCAAGTTTTTAATACTTTACTTTAGAATATATGTAAATCATGGAAGATTTAGCAACATTGGACAAACAAAGCTTTCCGGTCGACAATCATCTACCAATTAGAAATAAATGTTTTAAGAAGCTCCAGCACACAGTCAGTTTTGGTGGAGTGTGCACGAGTTGGTCAGTGACGGGACTGTCAGCGGCCTGCGGGTGTGCAGACTCAAACTATTGCATTAATTCATTTCCCAACTCCTTTCTGTCTCGTAGTCTATTAAACGGCATGAGACAGCAGCACTTTTGATGCCCGCTAAATTAGCCCACATCTGAGCATCTCCGCCAGTCGCCACACTGTTTGGGTTCAGCCGTCACAGAAGTGGACCCATTAAAAATAAAAAAAAACGCCTGCATTTCTTCCCATTCATTTCAAGCCTCGCTGCTTCAAAATGGCTTTTCAGCTGCCAACTTAGCCCAATTATAAATAAACTCTTCCTCAAAAAGCTGTTGCATCATCTGACTCTTCAACTCTTGTGTTTTCTTTTAATTCTGTATACACCGCTTGTGCTTTGGGTCAAAAAATTATCCGCCTTTACTAAAAAACCTGTAAAAAAACTCAAAAATTTAATGTCAATTTCTAAATATATTTTGCATGAATAAACCACCTCACAAATTCTGTGAATGTCTAGGTCTTCCCTCTTCAGTGTGGAGTTTTTCATCAATGTTTAAGTAGTGAGCAACACTTGTTTTTAGCCGAAGCAAGGCAAGTAAACCTCCGGGTTCATTACTATATTAGTTTATATTGGTTTCGTGGCAGACATTGTGCTCTCTCTTGCTCTCGTTAACATGCATAAATAACGGTGCTATACGGCTTTTTATGAATATTAATAGAATCTGGCCCGCTATACAAAAATGAACGTAATTCAATAAATAACCACCGGGTGTCGCTATTACATGCCTTCAATTAGGCAGCAGTTCCAGTTAAGCAGTAAAACGAACCGAACAAACTGAAAGAAACATAATTCATGATCACGTTTTGGCGAGCCATGGCACAAGCAAGAAAAAGGAAAATCCATAGTGAGTGCAGGAAATTAGAATATTTCTTCACAGTGGTCAGTGGAATATGTGTCTGTTTAATTTGCCAGGAATCAGTTGCAGTAATGAAGGAATATAATATTAAAAGACCCTGATGAAAAATCCAGCTTAAACCAGCCTAGGCTGGTTGGCTGGTTTTAGCTGGTCGAACAAGCTGGTTTTAGAGGGGTTTTGGCCACTTCCATGCTGGTTTCCAGCCATTTCCAGCCTGGTCTTAGCTGGTCAGGCTGGGAGATGAACAGCTAAAACTAGCTTGACCAGCCTAGTCAAGGTGGGAGTCCAGCCAAAACCAGCTATGTCCAGCTTAAACCAGGCTGGTCAAGCTGGTTTTAGCTGGACTTAGCTGGTCATTTTCCAGCCTGACCAGCTAAGACCAGGGTGGAAATGGCTGGAAACCAGCATGGAAATGGCCAAAACCCCTCTAAAACCAGCTTGCTCGACCAGCTAAAACCAGCCAACCAGCCAAGGCTGGATTAAGCTGGATTTTTCAGCAGGGGACATTATAAAATAAAACATCAGGCCTTCAGCTCTTACACTGGTGCCGAACGAGATCAAAAAGTAAAACAAATAGCAGCTGGCTCATCAGCTCAACAACAGCAGTTTTTTTCTATTTTTGCTAATAAAGTGCAAGAAAATTCTACGCTGGCTAGTTATGATATAGCCCAGCTAATCGCACGGCACAGGAAACCCTTCACTGAAGGAGAATTTATAAAGGATGAGTGCTGCAAGTGTAATTTGCCTGGAGAGGATTCAAGATTTTAAAAATGAAAGTCTTTCTAGAAACACAGTTGGACGATGAATTAAAATAACAAATTAAAATAATTCCATAACAAAATATATATATATATATATATATATATATATATATATATATATATATATATATATATATATATATATATATATATATGTGCGTGTCTGTGTAATGTATGTAATATATGGCCCGGGACAATTTATTATTATTTTTTGCATCTGGCCCTCGGCCCAAAAAGTTTGGACACCCCTGCTATACACTTACAGATTTAAGCCTTAGCTGGATACTTCACTTCACTTAGAGCTGTGCACACTACATGGAAGGGCATTTTTTAAAAACCCATAATATTGGCTCTTTAAAAAATGTAAGAAGTAGAAAGTATAGATATTTGTGTAAAAATGTAAGGAGTAAAAGTAAAAAGTTGTCAAAACAATTTGTAGTGGAGTAAAGTACTGGTACCAGAAAAATCTACTTAAGTACAGGAACGAAGTATTTGTACTTCGTTACTTCCCAATTAGGCATAAAGCTTTTGTTGGTCTGTCAAATGTGTGTATACATACAATAAATGTACGCAATTATTAGTGAAAGGGACCCAATGTTTAGTTTTTAGTTTTTTTCTATGTCATTTTTGACTGTAAGTCAAATTATGTGAAAATCCTACACTCAATTTCTTTAGGATTGTCTTCTTTTTTTAGAAAAAAGGCAAAGGTAATCAACCCTGGTCGCATTCTCTAAATACTATAGACTCATTTTCTATGCTGCAGTGCTGCATCACAGCAGGACGGGTCTTTAATACATCTCCGATGTGTTTTCTTTTTTTTTTTTTTGTAACAAGCGCAACAGATTACACAGATTAGAGGGCGGAGCTTTCATGAATAGACGAACAATTGTGACAGTCTGGAAATCAGGCGAAGTGTAGTGTTTCACACAGAGAGAATGAATACGCTGTAATGGAAAAGAGCAAGGCTGTATTTAGCAGACTGCAGTTTCATTAACTCGACACTGCTACAGGCTTTAATTAGACATATGCAAATCCCAATGTGAACCGGTAGAGCAATCAGAGGATTTAAAATCTGCAGTTGGTTAGCATAAAGTGTGAACAATGGTCAAATTACTACTGCATACACAAACACGCACACGCAGTAAGTAAGGGATTTAATGAATCTGGTTCTGATTAAGATTCCACTTAACATTTCTTGTTCCCCGACACATTATTTAAGGATTTCTGAGAAGTTTGGAATAATGGATTGAAGAGAATATTCCTAAAACCTTAAAACTAAATAATTCAATTATTTATTTGTTCAATTAAAATGACACGCTATGCTTTAACTCAATATTGAATAAAACTGACCAACAATTACTGGGCCTGGTTGAAGAAATACAACAATAATAATAATAATAAAATAATAATAATAATAATAATAATTATAATAATAATAAAAATAATAACAATAATAACAACATCAATAATAAAAAAATAATAATAATAACAAACAACAATAATATTTTTATTATTAACAACAACAACAACAACAATAAAAATAATGATAATAATAATAATAATAATAATAATAATAATAATGCCACTACTACGACTACTACTACTACTAATAATAAAAATAATAACAATAATAACAACATCAATAATAATAATAATAATAATAATAATAATAATAATAATAATTATAACAAACAACAATAATAATATTTTTATTATTAATTACAACAACAACAACAATAATAAAAATAATGATAATAATAATAATAATAATAATAATAATAATAATAATAATAATAATAATAATGCCACTACTACTACTACTACTACTACTACTACTACTACTACTACTACTACTACTAATAATAATAATAATAATAATAATAATAAAAATAACAATACTAACAACATCAATATTAATAATAATAATAATACTAATACTAATATTAATAATAATAATAATAACAAACAACAATAATATTTTTATTATTAATTACAACAACAACAACAACAATAATAATACAAATAATAATAATAATAATAATAATAATAATAATAATAATAAAATAATAACAATAATAACAACATCAATAATAATAATAATAATAATAATAATAATAATAATAATAATAATAATAGTAATAATAATAATAATAACAAACAACAATAATACTATTTTTATTATTAATTATAACAACAACAACAATACAAAAAATAATATTTATTATTATTTATTAATATTTATAATATTAACCTTTATATTCATGAAAGTGCAGCGCAAACTAGTCATTTGGTCAGTATTTCGGAGCATTTTACAGCTTGATACAGTGTGTCTTTGTGTGTTCAGTGTGTGTGTGCTTGAAAATATCCAGCCACTCATGAGACTCATATCTCCAAGCACGATTCAATTTCATTTTCTAGGGAGTAGTGCAAGGTTCAGTGTTAGGCCCTTTAATCTTTTCAGATGTATGCTCAGGCTCACACTGGGAGCAAGATTGGCCAAACTGGATGCGGACGCACATTTCCAGGAATCAGCTGATGTTCTGAGTACATGCTGCTGAGTACACAGTGCTAGCACACCGTTCCAATTCAACAGAGCCACACTAATCTCTCTCCTGATATGATAGAGAGCCTGAGGCGAGAATCTGTAGTGAACGTACCACTTCATTTTGACCCCGGCTCTATAAATATAGCCAAAGACTTCCATTCTAGTCTGATGTTAGTGCTTCGCATCAGAGCACTGGGGGTTGAGATTGAAAAAACGGCAGGAAAGTAATGAAGCATTGCGTGTGACCGCCGACTTGTGTCATATGGAAGAGATTTGTCTGTTAGCATTGGCTCACTGCACACAGATGAATCAGACACCTAAAGATGTGAGGGTGGCTGAAATCTTTTACTCTTCACCTTCAGTTAAATCTCTAAACAAATGAGCACTGTGGTAGAAAGAAGCCCTAAAGGTTTACTTCACAGAGTGAACAATTCACTGTAATCTTAAACCAATAAAAAACTATTTTCCTATATGTAATTTTTGTTTGTTGGCTTAAACAGATATTCAGAAGTTTCCTAATGCACTGCAGTGAGTTCTCAATTGTGGTCCACTACAGGTCTATAGTATTTAGATCAGCTGATCATAGGAAACGCAGGAAAACAAAAACATATTCAATTCTCAAAAAAAAACAGAGCATACTCTTAAAATCATTGCATCGACAGGTTGACCATCCAACCGGTCAATCAACCAACCAACCAACCAACCAACCAACTAACCAACCAACCAGGCAACTAACCAATCAGCCAATAAACCAACTAACCAAACAACCTGTTAACCAACCAGTTAACCAATCAGCCAACCAATGAGTCAAACATCTAACCAACCAACCAGTCCAACAACCAACCAAGTCAACAAACCAGTCAACCACCCAATCAGTCACCCAACCAACTAATCAACCAATCAGTCAAACATCCAATCACCCAACCAGTCGATCAACCAATAGATCAACTAACCGTTTAACCAACCAACCAACCAATCAAACAGTAACCAACCAGTCAACCAATAAGTCAACCAATGGGTCAAGCACCCAACCAACCAACCAACCAACCAGTTAACCAACCAACCGACCAACCCACCAAACAAATAACCAACCAACCAACAATTCAACAAGTCAGCAATGCAACAAACCAGTCAACAAACCAATTAATCACCCAACCAACCAATCAGTAAACCAACCAACCACCCAACCAACTAATCAATCAATAACTCAACCATTCAGCCAACCAATCTGTCAAACATCCAACCACCCAACCAGTCGATCAACCAACCAACCAACCAACCTACCAACCAACCAGTCAACCAACTAGTCAACCAGTCAACCAACTAGTCAACCAACTAGTCAACCAACCAACCAAACAACCAACCAACCAATCAGTCAACCAATAAATCAACCAATCAGTCAACCATTCAAACAACCAACCAACCAACCAACCATATATATATATATATATATATATATATATATATATATATATATATATATATATATATATATATATATATATATATATATATATATATATATATATATATATATACCATATATACGTATACATATATATATTATAATTTACACAAACAGTTTCATTTCCAGGACAGTGTGTTGACTCTCTGAATGACGTCGTGGTGCTTTATTCACTGTTTCTTGAATTTCTCGAAGAATCAAAGTCACATTCATCACGTGCTGTCAGAAAAGCCTGTCCACTGGACAATTGCAACATAGGATAACAATCCAGAAACTGACCAGGAATTCTCCAGAGCTGCCGTCTCAGTCCACTAGAGACATATACTTTGCTATTAATGTATTAATGTTCGCAGCGATATGATCTCATCTTATATGAAGACTTGTGAAGGGAATGTAATAGGCTCGGATCACATCGCTGCAGAAACCTGTTTTAACAAGTAGACCAAAGCCTCACCTGAATTGATGGCACTTTAATAATCTTCTTTTCAATTACTGCATAACCTTGATTACTTTGATAAGTTCAATGAGCAGGTGAAATATTTAACTACTGTGTGTGTGTGATTAAATATTAGTGTTTAGACTTTAATTGAAAATCAGAGCACGTCTCAGACGTGAAGAGCACAAAATGTGTGTCTAATGGTTTACAGTGCTAAGAAACAGAAGTACAATGTTAAGGACGCTGACAATTTAAATAAAAAATTAAGATGGATGGATGGATGGATGGATAGATAGATGAATAAATAAATAAACTTAGGAATGAATGAACAAAAAACAAACAAATGAATAATTCATTATATTTAATACATAATTTAGTTTAAAAGGTCTAAGATGGTTTAGTCAATCAATCAATCAATCAATCAATCAATCAATCAATTTGTATTTGATTATCTCTTATTAGTACTTAGTTATTAAATATATCATATTTAAAATAAGTTGAAAAAGTCTTCTCTATGTTAAACAGCACTTTTCATTAAAAAAAAAGGTAAATTCAACAAGAGGGCAAACAAATTGGACTTTAACTGTACTTTACACTTAGTTATTTAACATAATGAATCTGCCAAAAAATATAATCAAAAACTAAATGATAATGTTTACTGCAATGTTAAGCTAACCTGAGGTAAAAGAGAAAAGCCAACCAACTAACCAAACAACCAACCAGTTAACCATATAATCAGTCAACCAACCAACCAGTCAAGCAAGCGACCCACCAACCAATCAGTCAACCAACCAACAAAGCAATCAGTCAACCAACCAACGAGTCAAGCAAGCGACCAACCAACCAATCAGTCAACCAACTAACAAACCAATCATTCAACCATCCAAGAAAACAATCAGCCAAGCATGCAATCAACCAATAAGTCAACCAACCAACCAGTCAAGCAAGCAACCAAGCAACCAATCAGTCAACTAACCAACAAACCAATGTCAACCAACCAGTCAAGCAAGCAACCAATCAGTCAACTAACCAACAAACCAATGTCAACCAACCAGTCAAGCAAGCAACCAAGCAACCAATCAGTCAACTAACCAACAAACCAACCAACCAGTCAAGCAAGCAACCAACCAACCAATCAGTCAACTAACCAACAAACCAACCAACCAACCAGTCAAGCAAGCAACCAACCAACCAATCAGTCAACTAACCAACAAACCAATGTCAACCAACCAACCAGTCAAGCAAACAACCAACCAACCAATCAGTCAACCAACCAACAAACTAAGTAGTCAACCAACCAGCCAACCAAACAGTTAACCAACCAGCCAACAAAACAACCAACCAATGAATCAACCTATCAACCAACCAATTAGGCAACCAGCCCACCAACTAACTAACCAACTAACCAACCAATGAACTAACCTACCAATCAACCAATGAACCAACCTACCAACCAACCAACCTACCAACCAACCAATTAGGCAACCAGCCCACCAACTAACTAACCAACTAACCAACCAATGAACTAACCTACAAATCAACCAATGAACCAACCTACCAACCAACTAATTAGGCAACCAGCCCACCAACTAACTAACCAACCAACTAACCAACCAACCAGCCAAACAGTCAACCAACCAGCCAACCAGCTAACCAACCAACCAATGAACCAACCCAGCAACCAACCAATTAGGCAACCAGCCAACCAACTAACCAATCAACCAACCAACCAACCCAGCAACCAACCAACCAACCAACCAACCAAACAGTCAACCAATCAGTCAACTAACCAGTCAACCATCCAAACAACCAACCAACCAACCAATCTATTAACCAACCAGTCAACCAACCAATCATTCAAACAAGCAATCAGTCAACCAACCAGTCAACCAACCAACCAACCAACCAACCAACCAGTCAATCAATCAATCAATCAATCAATCAACCAAAACTCAAAAATAAATAAATAAAGCCATCAATTAAATGAATAAAAAAAGATAATCAAAAGCTAAATGAAGATGTCTGCTGCAATGTTAAGAGCTAACCTGAGGTAGGAAGAGAAAAGACGCTACTAAATGCATGGCATGACCTATTTAAGTGAATCAGGCCTGAAGCTTGTTATCATTTATTTATTTAATAACTGACATCTTCAGCTCCTCGTGTGGCAAAACATAATCCATTCATTTTCTGAATATTTAACGCACGAGCAGCTCCAGCGACAGAAGCACATTCTTTGAAAGACCGCAGATCTGTCTTCAACATATATAAGTGTGTGATTGGTTCACTTACAGGCAGTTGATCATTTACCAGAATCTCCGTGTCCATAAAGGTCTGTAGAGTCTTGGCTGAACGTCTGTTATCTTTCATAAGCTTCTAAAGCTGCTGAACAAAAGTACAGCGGTACCAGAGCGAGTGTCTGTGGCTGTAAAAAAATACTAATGCAAGGAGAAAAATCCTCTGGAAAATGCGTTCTCAGGAAAAAACTGAAGTGAAGGGGAATTCAGCACAGCGTAGGTTGAAACCTTTATTACTGACCAGGGTAAAATAATGAGAGATCTGAAAGCTGCTACTATAAGACACAAACACACACACAAACTGATCTAAGATCTGTGGAGAAACTCGGATGTTGTGTTTAGAGCAGATCAAAATCAAAGCAACGTTTTCAATTATTTTTTTCCCTGTTTATGTATGCTTTTGAATTGCATTATGGGCCTTTAACCTTGTTTTATAACATCTTTTAACCATGAAAAGTGACTTATGTACATGTTTAATAGTTTAAACCGATTAGGTAAAAAACAGAAAATAGAAAATAAACGTTGTGCTGAATAGAAAAGCCAGAAAAGTCAAAATCTAAGTACAAAAGAGCATCCTGGCAAGACATATAGGACTCTATTTTAACAGTCTAGGTGCAAAGTCTTAAGCGCATGAAGCAAAAACAATTAAGGCTGTGTCCGAACACACTTTTGCAATTTCAAGGATGGAAAAATTTGGATGGAATTTTGTCACTGCTTTGGAGCATACA
This sequence comes from Danio rerio, assembly GCF_049306965.1. Lineage (NCBI taxonomy): Eukaryota > Metazoa > Chordata > Actinopteri > Cypriniformes > Danionidae > Danio > Danio rerio. The sequence goes on from NC_133178.1 coordinate 63,594,603, forward strand.
AGCTAATAGACATACACTGTAAAAAAATCCCCTATAAAATAACAGCCATTAAATTACAGAAATATACTGTAAAATAACGGATATCAAATGACAGAAATTTACCTGAATTTAAATTTAAGGAAGTTTCTGTAATTTAATATCCAATATTATATGGTAACTTTCTGTAATTTAGCAGAAAATTACACGTTGTACGTTGTTTTACATGTTTTTTTTCCAGAACCCGGTTAGATAGCTATAAATTGATTAGATGGATGGATGGATGGATGGATGGACGGATGGACGGACAGATGGATAGATGGATAGATGTATGAATGGAAAGTGTAGCATAGATAGATAGAAGGTGTAGTATCAATAGATTAGAGGGATGGATGGATGGATGGATAGACGGATGGATGGAT
>NC_133178.1:63597500-63610000 GCF_049306965.1 Danio rerio
AGACAGACAGACAGACAGACAGACAGATAGATAGATAGATAGATAGATAGATAGATAGATAGATAGATAGATAGATAGATAGATAGATAGATAGATAGATAGATAGATAGATAGATAGATAGATAGATTATATGTATGGATGGATGGATAGATAGATAGATAGATAGATAGATAGATAGATAGATAGATAGATAGATAGATAGATAGATAGATAGATAGATAGATAGACAGACAGACAGACAGACAGACAGACAGACAGACAGACAGACAGACAGACAGACAGACAGACAGACAGACAGATATATATATAGATAGATAGATAGATAGATAGATAGATAGATAGATAGATAGATAGATAGATAGATAGATAGATAGATAGATAGATAGATAGATAGATAGATAGATAGATAGATAGATAGAGATACAGATAGATAGACAGACAGACAGACAGACAGACAGACAGACAGACAGACAGATAGATAGATAGATAGATAGATAGATAGATAGATAGATAGATAGATAGATAGATAGATAGATAGATAGATAGATAGATAGAGATACAGATAGATAGACAGACAGACAGACAGACAGACAGACAGACAGACAGACAGACAGACAGACAGACAGACAGACAGACAGACAGACAGACAGACAGACAGACAGATAGATAGATAGATAGATAGATAGATAGATAGATAGATAGATAGATAGATAGATAGATAGATAGATAGATAGATAGATAGATAGATAGATTATATGTATGGATGGATGGATAGATAGATAGATAGATAGATAGATAGATAGATAGATAGATAGATAGATAGATAGATAGATAGATAGATAGATAGATAGATAGATAGATAGATAGATAGATAGATAGATAGATAGATAGATAGATAGATAGATAGATAGATTATATGTATGGATGGATGGATAGATAGATAGATAGATAGATAGATAGATAGATAGATAGACAGACAGACAGACAGACAGACAGACAGACAGATAGACAGATAGATAGATAGATAGATAGATAGATAGATAGATAGATAGATAGATAGATAGATAGATAGATAGATAGATAGATAGATAGATAGATAGATAGATAGATAGATAGATAGATGATGGATGGATGGATGGATGGCTTAGATCAGGGGTGCTCAATCCTGTTTCTGGAGATCTACCTTCCTGCAGATTTCAGTTGCTACCCATATCAAACACACCACACCTGCCTGCAATTATCACGTGGTGTTCAGGTCCTAATTAATTGGTTCAGGTGTGTTAGAAATGGGTAGCAACTGAAATCTGCAGGGAGGTGGCTCCCCAGGAACAGGATTGAGCACCCCTGGCTTAGATGGTTGTATAGTTTGATATTAAAGCTGTCATATTTGGGTGAACAACCCCTTTAAGCTTGCAGTAAATAATTCCCACCCCGTCAACTTTTCCTTGTATTCTGGGTTTGAAATGAACAGAGAGTGGACATCACAGCATGTACAGTGCGGTACAGTGTGCCTGTCTGTGTCAGCAGTGTCTCATTAATTATTCATGAGGCGGCGCTGTCTTACCCTGTGAGAAGAGCCGTCTTATAATTATTCATGACACCATGTGACCTTTCTGCTTTGATGGCCTCTTCAGATATTTCCACCAGCACAGGTCACAGTGTTTGCCTGCAGGCTGTTGATGAGCGCTAACAGAGCGACACTTGTTTGTGTTACTCTCAATTTTTGATTTATTTGTAGATTCATGCAGAGCTGGACTGATGTCTTTAAATAGATGAACACTTTAACATGATCCATCTGCACAGTCAGCATGTTCAGATTAGCACTATTATATTAGTGAACACAGCTCATTGACAGTTACATGCTTATTGAGTTGTTGATTATTATTTATAATTCAAGCATGATCAAAATGCTAAACCATTTCCCCATGTATTTGAAGTACAGATGCAAATATATCTGCATTTGTTTGTGAATGATATACAGATATTGTATATCAGGCTGAATTAATTATTGAATGAATGAACAAGCAAATGGATGAATGAACAAAAATCATGAATAAATATACAAATACGCAAATCAATAAATTAATAATTGAAGAAGGAAACAAAGGAATGAATGAATGAATACAGGAAGAAATTATTGAACAAGTGAATGAATGAATGAATGAATGAATGAATGAATGAATGAATGAACAAGCAAGTGGATAAATGACTGAACAAGCAAATTAATTAATTATTGAATGAAAGGAAATAATTTGATGAATGAATAAATGAATAATTCAATGAACAACTGAGCAAATGAATGAACAAGGCAATGAATTAATGAAGGCATGCATGACCAAAGCAAATGTATGAATGAATAAATTAATTAACAAGAAAAACAATTGAACGGATGAACACGTGAATGGATGAATAAATTAATTAATAAATGAATGATTGAATGAACAAGCAACTAGATGAATGAATAAACAAGCAAATTAATAAATAAAGTAATAAATGAAAAAGCAAACAAATGAATGAATGAAGGAATGAATGAATCAATGAATGAATAACTGAACGAATAAACAAGCAATTGGGTGAATGAATGATTGAATGAACGAACGAACGAACAAACAAGCAAATGAATGAAATAATTAATTAATTAATTAAAAAGAAAATTAATAAATGAATGAAAAAGCAAATTAATGAATAAGCAAAACTGAATGAATGAATGAATGAATGAATTAATTAATTAATGAACAAGCAAGTAAATGAATGAATAAGCAAATTAATAAATAGATGGATGAATAATTGAATGAATGAACATGCAAATTGGTGAATGAATGAACAAATGAATTAATTAATGAACAAGCAAATGAATTTATGAACAAACGAATGAACAAATGAATGAAAGAATGAATGAATGAATGAATGAACAAGCAAAAATGAATGAATGAATGAATGAATGAATGAATGAACGGACAAGCAAATGAATGAATGAATGAATGAATGAATAAATGAATGTATGAATGAATGAATGAATGAATGAATGAATGAATGGACAAGCAAATGAATGAATGAATGAATGAATGAACGGACAAGCAAATGAATGAATGAATGAATGAATGAAGGAATGACCGTAACAAAATATACCAACTCTTCTCACTGCACAGCTTTGTATGCAAGTTGTGAAGTGCCCTGTGCTGAAACGGGGAGTTTTGTGATATTTTCAGTCATGAAAGGGCGACAGGCGTGTTTCTTGTATCACGCGCTGGGCTTCTGACAGCAAGCATGAGTGTGTGACGTGTTTCCTGTGAGTGTGTGACACTGACAGACACAGAAAGCAGGAATAAAGATGAGAAGAGAGAGAGGCAGAAACTCAACACACCGGACTCTTCTGGCCTCCAGCGAACATACATACTGCTGTTAGGTTGTTCTGGGTGGTTGCAGGGGCTTTACTATACTGTTGCTAGGGGGTTCTTAGCAGTTGCTATGCTGTTTCTAGGGCACTCTGGATTGATGCTACAGTAGGTTCTTTGCTAAAATACATTTTTCCAGACAAATGTTGAGAGAGAATTGTATTTATATATTTTATTTGTTCATTCATTCATTCATTCATTTATTCATTCATCCATCTATCCATCCATCCATCTATCCATTCATCCATCCATCCATCCATTCACTCATTCACTCATTTACTCATTTATTTTTTATTTTATTGAAAAAGGACAAAGGACATGTAATCAAATACAAATGGAAAAAAAGAAGCTCGCTGGTTCAAGCCCCGACTGGGTCAGTTGGCATTTCAGTGTGGAATTTGCATGTTCTCCCCGTGTTGACGTGGGTTACCTCTGGGTGATCCAATTTTCCCTACAGTCCAAACACCTGTGTTATAGATGAATTGGGTAATCTAAATTGGTTGTAGTCTATACAGTATGTTAAAATGCAAGGGTATATGGGTATTTCTCAGTGTTGGGTTGCAGCTGGAAGCGCATCCGGTGCGTAAAACATCTGCTCTTTTATGCTCTATAGACAGCAACAATCCTGAGACTTTGGAAGTTTAGAAAAATAACATATAATTACACATTTTAGGTATTAAAATGTTTGCGCTAATGTAAATAGTGTTTTTGAGATCATCCCATTCAGTTAGCCTTAAAGAGCCCATATTATGCGTTTTTGAAAATTCCCCTCCATGTAGTGTGTAACACAGCTCTAAGTGAAGTGAAGTGTCCAGCTAAGGCTTAAATCTGTTAGTGTACAGTGTTTAAAACTGTTGATTCATCTATAAAAGAGTCGACTCATAGTGCTTCAAACGAGTCACCTTGATACCGATTCATTAGGTGTTTCGCCATGACGTACGAACCAAACCAAGTTATTCACGTGCATGCGCAAACCCGGGAGATTTCAAACCTGAGGCCCCGCCCTCTGACGCAGAAACCCAGACACACACACACACACACACACACAAACACACACACACACAAACATGCAGGTCGATTGAAGTCACACTGCAGATGGATATATTGAGTCTCTACCCAAAGATGAAACCTCAGCATTATAGCCAAGCAGTTGGAAACTACATGCTACAAAGAATACTTCATCAGCGTTTGTTAAAGGAAGGATCAGTAAAGAGTAACTTACTGATGGACGTCAGGATGTTTTCCCTCTCAAGGTGGTTTTTCTTGTCCTTTTTGTTTTATTTTAATTAATAATAAACCATCTTAGGCGAGGCAGTGGCGCAGTAGGTAGTGCTGTCGCCTCACAGCAAGAAGGTCGGTGGGTTGCTGGTTCGAACCTCGGCTCAGTTGACGTTTTTGTGAGGAGTTTGCATGTTCTCCCTGCCTTCGCGTGGGTTTCCTCTGGGTGCTCCGGTTTTCCCCCACAGTCCAAAGACATGCGGTACAGGTCAGTTGGGTAGGCTAAATTGTCCGTAGTGTATGAGTGTGTGTGTGAATGTGTGTGTGTGGATGTTTCCCAGAGATGGGTTGCGGCTGGAAGGGCAACCGCTGCATAAAAACTTGCTGGATTAGTTGGCGGTTCATTCCGCTGTGGTGACCCCGGATTAATAAAGGGACTAAGCTGACAAGAAAATGAATGAATGAATGAATAATGTGGCGAGGGGGCGTGGCCGAGAGCCGTGGGGACGGGGTGAGGCCACCGCGTAAGTGGATACACCTGCGGTGCGCAGCTGCCTCGGATCCCACGGAAGGAGCTCTGGACCATAAAAGGAAGACCGATGGCAGCGGAGAGAGGAAGCGGAGAGAGGACCGGGCCCGGACATATTTTACTTTTGCTTTCAGTTTGACGGGAGTCTCTGCCGGAGCTGCCGTCCGTTTGTTTTGGTTTAGACGGCAGTCTCCTTGAGGAGCTGCCGTCACTCTTATTAATAAATATTTTAAAGCTCCGTCGGTTCTCTTTATTACAAATAAACTCTTCTGTTGCATTTGAGTCCTCGCTCTCTCATCCTTCCTGAATCGTGGCAAACTGTTTATTTGTATTAATGTCTATGTTGAATGAAATAAAAAGGGATTAAATTCCTATAACTAAAAAATATATATAGCCCTTTTTACAGTAGTTTGCTGTAATCATGCTAATTTGATTAATTTTACAATAAAATTCTGTATACAATGCACTACTGTCAATTTTTACAGTTAAATCCTGTAAAAGGGATACTAATGTAATTTACTGTAAAAACATTACAGTAACGTGTTGTGAAAAGTTGATTGCTATGATGGGTTTGAGTCTGGTGAAGAACGGTTCCAGAAAGTGGGTAAGACAAAAACAAAAGCCAAAAAAGTAAATAAATAAGTAAATAACAGGATGAGAATGTGGTAAAGTCAGTCAGTCAGTCAGTTGGCAGCGGCCTCAGGTGGATTTACACGAGAACAGCAGGTGCAAATGACACTCTTGAGAGAAATCTGAGATCTGAAAAAGCATTCACAGCGGCCGTTGGTGGATTCACGAAAACAACCCAACCAACCCACCCAAAAAAAAAAAAAAAAACGTAGCTCCTGGGACATTTTTGGCACTCTCCAGAAATGTATATAGCGGTACATTTTCCAAACGAGCCTGGCTTGCTTAAAGTAGTGACATTTGTTGAAAGGAATTGGTTGTCAACACGCTAATAATAAACTCTTTTGAAATGACTCACGTTGAATATTCTGGAGTTTTATCATAGTAGGGAAGCTGCTTCAGAAGGCTTACGTGGTTTGGGAAAAACAGCCTGGGTTATTTTGGTCTCTGTACGGCTCAGTCCGAGCTCAGCTTAGGGGTTTGTTTGCTGGCAAATGCATGAGCAGAGAAAGCATTTATCTGAAGAAATAATTTGCCCGGGTGAATCAGAGCAGAAATGTCCCAAGAAAAAGAGAAACACGGCCAGCTTTCCAAGAGTGACTCTGTTAGAGATTGCAATAATTTGCACTATTAGTTTCACTGTTTCACTGACCAATTTATAGACACAATAAAGGCAATCGTTTTTTTTTTTTTTTTCTCCTTGTGAAAAGACTATAGAAATTGCGTTTCATCTGACTTCAAAAGCAGCGTATTGGAGATATGGATCAGCAGCTCTGACATAACTGATTCAAGAAGAATGAAGTCAAGTTAATCAGAAAGAAAACATTGAAACCGAAGGCAATGTTCACACAAAAAGCTGAACTCGAGAATGTGATCTGAGAATGGCACTATCTCTGAGCGTATCGCGGCATTAATTGGATCTGATTCAGAGACCTGAGTAAAGGTCTCTCAACAGAGTAACTATTAATGCTGTTTTAAAGCGTTCTTATTTTGTTTTAGAGGTCTCCGACAATAGCTTTACATTCTCTAAAGGCTTAAAAAACAACTTCTTATTCATTCAAGGAGGTTCAAGGATCCAATCTCATTCAAAGCTGCCGAATGTCAGTATTTTATATTTCTCAAACATATAAATACCATAATATGTTTGTGTAACAGGGAAGACTGACACGGAGGGATCCATTATGCAGTATTTATTAGTCACACTTTCACTCAAACAATCAACACGCACAAAGGTGCGAACATACAACAACAACAACAATAAAGGTCTTAGGGCTGGCGGCTGACAGACACAGAATGATTTACCAGGCATGGGTCAGAGGCAGGCGGCGTGATTCAGAGTCCGTGTTTCAGGCTTGGGTCGAGGGCAGGCAGCGAGTATCAGAGTCCGTGTAACAGGCTTAGGTCGTGGGCAGGCAGAAGGCAAAGCAGAGTCAGAAACGGGCTGGAGTAATACACAGGAGATCAGGCAGTATATAACGCTCAGTAATGCTGGCCGGGGCTGAACAAGACTTCGCAAAGACTGAGTGTTTGAGTGCGGCTTATAAAGGGTACGTGGGTCATTAGCGGGATTCAGTTCAGGTGTGCTGGATCAGTGTAAGTGGATGATGTAATGCTTAGAAGTCCGGAGATGGTGGCCTCTGCTGGCCAGCAAGGGGAGTGACTGGGACCGAGTCGGTGACAGTTTGGTAAAACAATGCTGAAGTCAGTTATTTTGCTTTGAAATGTGCACTCCGTGTCGGAATGTCCGTCTTGTTCAAACTACATTTTTAAAATGAGCTAAAGCACAGGTGTCAAACTCAATTCCAAAAGGGCCGCAGCTCTGCACAGTTTAGTTCCAACCCTAATTAAACACACCTGATGAAACTCATTGAGTCCTTCAGGCTTGTTTAAAACCTACAGGTAAGTGTGTTGGAGCAGGGTTGGAACTAAACTGTGCAGGGCTTCGGCCCTCCAGGAATTGAGTTTGAAACCCCTGAGTTAAAGCAACACACTTCTTGAGGTTTTTGAGAGACTACTTCATTGTTTTATGTTCAATCCAAATAAGCATGTAAAAACTAATGAGTCAACTTAATTCCTTCATGTTGTTAAAACATTAATTGTGTGGAACCCTGCATTTTTGGTCACTATAACCAGCTGGTTTATGTTTCAGCACCCTTGGTTGCCTTGGTGAAAAACTGTATTAAACTCGAAGGTCTTGAAGGCTGCATCAGTTTATGCGACTGTGCCCAAAACCACAACCTTTGAAGGACAGCAGCAGCCTAAGAAATGAGATGCAGATTCAAATAACTGGAGGTTATGATTTAAGTAGATTTACACTTGGTGATTTTTACTAGGCAAATTTAATTGCTAATGTAATGTGATGTATTAGCCCAGGGATGTCAAACTCGATTCCTGGAAGGCCGCAGCTCTGCACAGTTTAGTTCCAACCCTAATTAAACACACCTGATCAAACTAATTGAGTCCTTCAGGCTTGTTTGAAACCTACAGGTAAGTGTGTTGGAGCAGGGTTGGAACTAAACTATGGAGGGCTGCGGCCCTCCAGGAATTGAGTTTGACATCCCTGTACTAGGCAATAGCTGAGCAGGTTACATTGTAATACCGTGTCCTAATGACAACCCTACCGAGCAATTTGGCTATCCACCATATTTCATAGGAGAGACATTTAAATCTAACCAAGGCTCTTTCTAAAAAAAAAAAAAAAAAAAAACGTACCCCAATATACATTTCTATGTGCTATGTTCGTCCCAGGAGATACGTTTTTTGCAGTTTTTGTTTTTAGCAGGGCCACTGTGTACGCTTTTTGAGGTCTCAAATTCTCTGACTGTCACTCCTGCCTGCTCTTCTCACGTAATTCTACCAGAGGACGCTGTGTATGCTTTTTGAGATCTTAAATTTGTCTTACGAGTGCCATTCGCGCCTGCTGTTCCTGCACAAATCCAGCAGAGGCCGCTGTCGACTGACTGACCGATCGACTGAACCACCCTTCTCTTTCTCTAAACCCAAGCAATAGTGTTTTCAAACACACCAATTGACCAGCGCCCACCCACTTATCTAACCCCAAGTGACAGTTTTCAAGAGCAATCCAGAAAAAGAAAAGCCCTCCACGTTTTAACCACGTTTTCAGATGTTACCACATTTTCACCCTGTTATTAACTTGCTTATTTAATTTTTTTGCTTATGTTTTTTGTCTTATCCGCTTTCTGGAACAGTACTTTGCTAGACTCGTGGTCAATTCCTCTCTGCATCTCAAGTCCACCGACGTACATGGCGAGCTACTTACTGGACAAACTGGTAACAGCAGGAAAGCTGTCCATTCAGAGGTAAGCGATCAGCTGGTAAGCAAGAAAAGGAACAACGTCATACCGCCCTATAGTACTCGTTTAAAAGATGAAACGCAGCCATACGCACATCTGGATACATAATTTGTGATCTCCAGAAATGTATATAGGGCTACGTTTTCAAAATGAGCCTATGCTGTTTAAATCCATTTAGATTTATTCAGAAGCGCAGAATAGTGTACTCACTGCACTTCCGCGAAATAGTGAGTTTAGAATATAATTATTACACATTAAACATCAGAGTTTACATTAATTATGTTTAAGCCTCATGGTTTGGCCATGTCTATGTATTACTCCTACACTATAAAAACTTTTAAACGTGTCAATTAACATTTTCCGTATTTTGTGTTTTCCATTTATGTATTGTTGGGAATTTCATTATGGGATGTTGATATATGCTCTGTTAAATTTTAATAATTATATATTTTTATAAAGTGACTTTTTTTGACATTTTAGTAGTTTGAAACACAATAACGTTTGATAAATAATATATAGAGAAATAAATCTGTAAAATAACAGAAAACTGGTTCTAGCAGTTTATTAAAAGGTTTTTGTAGAGTAATATACAACACCAACCCAGACAATATATCACTGTAAACTATTTAAGATGTTAATAAAAAGCAACCTAGACTCATTTTGAAAATGTACCCCTATATACATTTCTGGAGAGTGCCAAATACGTTCTAGGAGCTGCATTCTACTGTAGTTCTCGTTATTGCGAATCCACCGGAGGCCGCTGTGTACGCTTTTGAGATCTCAAATTTCTCTTGCTAGTGCCATTCGCGCGTGCTGTTCATGCGTAAATATAACATAGAATGCTGTCAACTGACTGACTAACTGACTGACTGACTGATCGACTGACACACCCTCCTCCTTCCCTGTACCCAACCAATAGTGTTTTAAAAAAACACCTATTGACCAGCACCCACTTACCTTTCTAAACCCAACAGACAGTTTTCAAAAGCAATCTAAAAAAAGCAAAGTCATCGTCTGATTTTTACCACATTCTCAGATTTTACCACATTTTCACCTTGATATTTTTTGGGTTCTGTTATTGCCTTACCTGCTTTCTGTAACCGTTCTTCACCAGACACAAACCCCATCGTACGCCGACATACAGGTGAGCTACTGGACAAACTGGTGACAGCGGTAAAGCCATACGAAGGTAGGCAGAAAGCGGTAAAGGCGAAAAGGAATGGCATCATAGCATTCGTTTTAAAGAGGAAATGTAGCCATACCTACTTCTGGCAACGTATTTCGCGATCTCCAGAAATGTATAAAGGGCTACATTTTAGAATGAGCCTATGTTGAATAAAAGTCCCTTTTTCGTAACATGTCAAGGTTAAACACTGTTGGAAGAAAGATCAAGCTCCCATAATGCAATTCAAAAGCATAAATATTAATAAAATCTAATTAATTAAAATATGAAATCACAAACTATATGGAAAACTGCTTTATTTACAGTCTAGGTATACACAGAGTTTCTTTATAGGGCATATTTAATTTGATGTGGACACCAGAATGGCCAGTTTCTTTTCAGCTGTTCTCCACATGTACATTTGCTCCTGCATTAGCACAGGGACACGTACAGTGTTTGGCAGCAGAAGGTCAGAGTGGTTGTTGTCCAGCCCGAAGCGAGGCAGAAACCTGTTGTCATGGAGCTTCAGCTATTCGACTGATTTAAATTCACCAGGAGCTTCCGCAGACAGTAAAGTTCACCGCTCAACTTGCCTTATTTTCTTCCAGCGATTAATCAAAGCCATCGGCAGGACTTTCTGTTCTGCGCTCGTACGCTTGTTTTCACGCTTTACCGAGCTCACTTACGGCTTTCCTGACAACTGCTTGACAAAGTCAGCCTGATTGCGCGCACACGTTCATTCACGCAGGTGCGGTTTTATAATGGGCTTCTCTTCAGCTCTGATCAAAACTGCAGCATCTCAGTAGTTTTTACTACAGCTATAGCAAACATTGCAGTGCTTATGAGAGAGCTGTCCAGAGTGCTGAAATACACTGGAGTAAAAGAAAAGCCTGTGGTTTCTGACTTACTTGTTGTCTGGTGACTTGTTAAGCTTTTATTATCAAAATGTACTGTTTTTGTTTTCATTGCTGAATTGTCCTTCAATTGGATTTCATCACCCTGGGTTACCTTAGTGAAAAACTGTATTTAACTCCAATTGTTTGTGTCACGTAACTTGTTGCTGACCTATGTAACACACAATCCAGAGGTAAAAGTCTGGTTTGACTCCTAAAAGAGCCTGGGTCGTTCTATGTGAGTTTATGACCCCTGGTGACAGCATGTCTGCCGGTGAAAGTCACTCTGTGACATCTTTCTGTCACGGTTTGTTGACGGGACGGAGACAAAAGGTGTAGGATCAAAGTGCAGTTTATTAATGAATGAAATCGTGCAGCAAACAGAAAAGACCAAGACATCCAAAAATTCAAAGTAACAAAGTAACAACAAACAAACAAAACAAGAAACTATGGCAGAATTACAAGAACACGACTCAGGAACAACAAACCAAAACAAGACTTACTTCGACTGGATAGACAAGATAGACAAACGACGCAGTGACAAACAACGGGTGAAGAGTGAATAAATAGTCCATGAAATCAACAGGAAACAGAGACAGCAGTGTAAGTGGAACCGGGTGTGTGCACGTGGAATGTATGGACTTGTAGTTCTAGCGACCGTAGTTCGCCAGCGAACTACAGTGCCATCTGGTGGTCTCAGACAGTCATGACACTTACTAGTATTGGGTATTGTTTGTCGATATTTCGATACCGGTGCTAAATCGATACTTTTAAAATGATACTGGTGCCAAAACGGTGCCTGAACTGATACTTTTTAGCCACAAAATTTTGGTGGATGACGCTAGAAAAATCTTTCATTTGACAAAATGTCTTAAAAAATAATTTGAATTGAACAATATAATTAAAGTTTAAAGTAAACATCGATCCAGATTTTATATATTTAAATTACATCAATATATTTCCTTTGATCATTTGTTGGTTAGCATGAATTTAAGATATAAGATTACATTAGCTTACTACTAACCTGTGGACAGGCTGTCATCAAAAACTCCTTTTTTTCCTAGGGTTGGGGCTTGTGACTATGTTTACATGGTTATCAGTAATCTAATGATTTGTCTTAATCTGAATAAGACAATAACATGATTAAGGTGTTTACATGAGTTGCTTTTTGAATGTTCGTTTCACAATCCCGTCTTACATTTTATAGTATATAGATCAAGTAACGTCATTTCGTGTCTACGCTATTCATGTTTCCTCCAGAGTTTCATGTAATTTCAGGTGTTTCATTTGAAATTTTTCGACTTTATCTGCAGTTTACCTTTCCTTTAGGAACATTTCATTTATGCCCCCATAAAAAACAG